>NC_060283.1:7357072-7405399 GCF_021613505.1 Equus quagga | reverse complement strand
CCGCGCCGCGGCCCCGCTCCCCGCGCCCCGCCCCCGCGCCGGGCCGCCCCCTCCCCTCCCCGCCCCTCCCGCCCCTGCGCCGGGCTCCGCACCGCCGGCCGCGCCTCCCCCACCGGGGGCTCCCTCTCGCCCCGCACGCGGCGGGCCCTGCGGCAGCTTAACCCCTCCCCTGCCGCGCCGCCCGGGAGGCCAGGGCCGCGGGCGGGGGGCTGCGCCACGGGCCGCGCCGAGGGGCGGCTAGCCGCGGTCGGGCGCGCGGGGCGTGGAGCGGGGACGAAACCGAGAGCCTTCTCCCCCACCCAGACGCCCCTGTGCCCCCCGCCCTGACGGGTGTTGGGCAGAGGAAGCCGGGAGGGGCAGGAAGCGGACTGCGGTGGGGAAGGGGCGCCCCGCCCAGCCCCCGGCCCGGGTTCCTGTTTTCGAGACAAACGGTTCCCACGGGGCTAAGCCGGCCCGGGGTCGGGCGTCCTCCTGCGGGCAGCGTGGGGCACAGGCCTGGCCGAGATCGGGGCCGTGGGGTCAGCGGGTTCTTGTGATGGCCTGGGGGAGGGGCCAGGACAAGATGGGAGCATTTTGGGGAGAGGGGCGTGCGGGGAGGGAGGAATGGAAACGCGGCTACCTGGAGACGGGGCCTCGGTGTCTAGGGATGTTGGGGGCAGCTCCAGAGCACACAGGAGGGACTGGGGCCCCGGAAGCCTGGCTCCCCACGGGGCTAGATGGGAAGGGGCAGCTGCAAGCGGCAGCGTGTTCGCACCTTGGAGACTGGAGGCCTGGAGGCTGGGCCCCCGTCAGGGAGGAACTTGGGAGGGGCAGCTGCAGGCGGTTGGGGTCCCCACAAGCCGGGCCTGGGGTAGCTAGTAACCGTTTCCGGCCGTTTGGGTTCAAACACACTCACTATGAAACCACCGGCCCCAAATCTGCCTTCCGAGACTTGCCCCTCCCTGCCTCGGGGCTGGGGAGGCAGGACCTCCCCCGCACCTCAGTCTTGGCGGTTCGAGGCCTAGCAGCAGGCCCTTTCTGGTCCTCAGTTTCCCCAAAGTGAGGGGGGGAACACTGGCCTAGCCTAGACGGTCTGTGAGGGTCCCCCGCCCTAGCACAACCCGGATTTTGGACCAAGCGTAGCCACCTGCTTAGAGACCCTTAAACGCCGCAGTGGGGCGGGGCTAAGGGCGGAGTCAAGAAGGCGCCAACCACCCACAGGCTCCTCCCCCTCCGGAGCCCCGCCCCCGACAGCGTGGATCCCCGGTAGTGCGGGAGGCCTCTGCCCGAGTCCCTGCTCCCAGCCCCGGTGGGCCCCACCCAGGCGGATGCCCCGCCCCCGGCCAGGCTGGCGGGCCGCTGACCTAGTATGGACACAGCACTGGGAAGAGAGGCGTGGAGGGTGACGCCTGGAAGGGGGCTGGAGAGGCCTGCCCCGCCCCCTCTGGCTGCCCCCCTCTCCGAGGGGACGCACCTGCCGGGGGTGCGGGTAAGGCACGGTGACGGCGCAGCTGCTGCTGTGCCCGCCCAGAGCTAAAAATACTTCCCAACAGAGAGAGCAGGAAAGAGGCTCTCGAGGGGAATCGGTTTATTGGGGGGAGTGGGTGCAGTTGGTCAGACCCATAAATAGGAGGGAAAAGGGGGCCCCAGGACAGGATAGGAGCAGTGTCCTTAGGCACGCTGGACACTGGGCCTTCGAGGCTGGGGGGAAATGAGGGTTCCAGGAAGAGGCTTAGAGATCTAATTCCGGCACCTCACCCTCTGGATGAGGAGCTGGGGCTGGCCCAACGGACTGCGAGCAGACTCGGGGCCGGTTTCGCGTCTGGTCTGGACGCTCAGATCTTCTCATCAGGGGCTGGCAGGCGCTGGCGAGTGGGCTCTACGCCCCAAATCTCCCGGGCATACTGGGCAATGGTGCGGTCGCTGGAGAACTTGCCCGAGGTGGCTATGTTCCGGATCACCATCCGCGTCCACTCTCTCGGGTTCTACAGGCCAAAAGGGAGCTCTGGGTTCACGCTGCCAGCGGGGTCCCCACCTTTCTTCTTATCCCAGCCAGGGCCACGAAAGCCCTGCCAATCCCTAGTCCAGGACCCCTCACCTTGTACAGGGCACTGACTTTCTCCTGGCATTTAATGTAGTCTTCATAATCTGCAAAGACTTTAAACCTGGAGGGGAATGGAGAGGCAGGAAGCTCCTTGAGGTCAAGGGCCAAGCCCATTCTGTCCCAGTCGACTTCTGGGGGCCTGGACAGTGATGACACTTCCAAAGGAGCCTGGCCCCAACTGCCCAGGACCCCTGTCCAGCCTCCCCGCCGCGCCCAAGCCCCGTTCAGCCTAGCAGCCCCACCCGTGAGGCTCCCTGGCCGGCCAGCTCACCGGTCGTGGTGCATGAGCATCTTGACGATGTCCTTGAACAGGTCGGGCTGTTTGGGGGAGAAGAAGCCGCTGCTCAGCTGCTCGATGATCTGCCGAAGCTCGGGAATTCGGTCGTAGTACTCCTGGGCGTTGTACCTGGGAGAAGAGCTGCTGTCAGCCGGGAGGTCCCAAGCACCAGCGTCAAAACCCCGGCCCAGCCTGCTGCCACCCTGCCTGGAGCTGCCACCCCACCCCCCAGGGTTCCTTCCCCGGAGGCCCTCTCCCCTTTCTGCTGAGTTTTCCAGCCTCCGGTGTGTGGATGAGGCACTGAGGCCTGGAGAGAGCAGAGGGGTGTCAGCGCCAAGGATCAAACCAGGCGCCCTTCCTCCCTGATACCACCACCGTCTCTAACCAGTGTGTTCCCACCGAGAATGGCTTTTCTCCCATCCCTGGCCTTGCCTTCAGGCTCCAGGAGGAGTCAACAGCTGCATCCTCAGAAACATCCATAAACTCAGACTGCCCAGCCGAGCTCATCGCCTCCCCGGCACCAGCTTCCCTCTAGTCTTCCACTCTCTGAGGCAGCACAATGCATCCCTCGGCCACCCAGGCTCGAACCCTCCCCAAGGCCAGTCGCATCTCTTTCCTCCCCTCCCCTCTTCCAACCAGAAACCAAGGCCACCTCCTCAACAATGTCCCTAATCCCCAGCACTGGCCTGCTGCAGGCGACTCCCCCTGCCTGATGGTGTCAGCCCCCACACCGGTGCCCCACCTGCACTTTGACCCCTCCACTCTGGTCTCCATCATGCAGCCAAAATTGTCCTTCTGGAGCCTAGTTCTGCACATGTCCGACCTTGCTCAGAACATTTCCCATCTCCCTCCTGTCCAAAGGACCGAGTTGGAACTTTCTAGTCAAGCCCCACAGGAGAAATTCCTTTCAATATTTAATGCCAGCTCTCATAAGCTGTTGGGGGGAGTGTAAACTGGTGCCAACTTTCTGGAAAGCAATATGGCAATATGTATCAAGAGTCTTAAGAATTCATACTTTTTGACTGAGAAATAGCCCTTTCTAATAATTATCTTAAGGAAATAATCAGAGATGTGGACATAGATGTAAAAGGTTGGTCATCACAGTGATATTTATACTAGTAAACGGGAGATCGACCGTGATGTCTAACCATGTGGAACTGGCTAAGTTACCACAGCATGTCCATAGGATGGAACCCTACACAAACATTTAAAATCTCTTGAAGACTATTTAATGACGTAGAAAATGCCTCCCCGATGTTAAGATATCAGGATTCAAAATTGTACATACATTATTCCCAACTGTCAAAAACTGCATATATACACACACACATAATTACGCAACGAAAAAGAGAACTGTGGTTTTAAGTGTGGGTGATGAGACTATGGATGACAGTTATTCTATTCTTTGTGGTTTTGCATCTTTCCAATTAATGAGCATGTATTCTTTTTATGATAAGAAAAAAAAAGTCATATTTTAAAATAAATTTTTAAAAATGTAATGCCAGGAACATGTCTGCTCTGAAGAACTACATTTCTGACCACAAGCACAGTTGTAACTACTGTCCTCATATTTCCCTTTTCACCAGGGCCGCCAGGGAGCTAAGAATCTAATTTTACTTCCAATTCCAGAAATAATATAATTTCCTAGGACTGATATGATTTTCTCTTTCTTTGCCTTCAGTTCTATGCTACCTCTTTCTTTTCCCATTTCATTAAACCTTATTTGTTATAAGTTACCACGAAGGTTTTCCAGAATCCTGATGGCCATAACTAAAGACTTTGTGCAGCCTGGACTCCCAGCCCTAGCCTCCAGCAGCCACACTTCAGTGCCTCTTGCCCATGGACTGTGAACTTTGGAGCTCTTGACCCCCGTACCCTCTCTGGTCAAGCCTGTCCACGTCTTCCACCCGCATGCCGAAGATGAAGAAATTCTCCTCTCCCGCCTCCTCTGCCATCTCCACGTTGGCCCCGTCCATGGTGCCAATGGTCAGAGCCCCATTGAGCATGAATTTCATGTTGCCAGTGCCTGAGGCCTCCGTACCCGCAGTGGAGATCTGCTCGGACAGGTCGGCAGCCGGGATCACTGTGGGGCGGCGGCAAGGGACAAACTCAGCTCCAGGAAGAGCCCCACTCCCGCTGGGAACTCTGGAGTCAGGCCGGCCCTCCAGGTAGCCAGATTCAGGGTCCCCTCCACCCCAGCCCGCCAGTCTTCACCAGCTGAGTCTCCCTCCCGCTGCCCCTCCCCCACACCTCTTGTTAATTCTTGAACGCCTGGGATCCAACCCACCCCCAGCCCCACTGTGTAACTTGAGGGGCACCAACAGGCCCATCTTTCCTGCAATTTCACCCTGTACTGCCTGAAATTCCACCATTAGGGGGACATCTTCATGATTGGAGCATTGTCCCCTCCAGATTCTTCCTTACGGTGCAAGTACCCCAGGAGTGGGTGACTAATACCTCGTTCTGGGCCTGAACTAATCAGAGCACCCCTAGGGTCCTCACTGGCAGCACCCGACCTTTCTCAGCCAGCGAGACTCGGTAGTTCTCCAGGAAGATCACGCGCAGGCGGTCTCCCACCACCGGGTCGTGGTTGACCACGTCTCCAATGGCTGTAATGAGTTTGATGATCATCTTGGCCATGTGGTACCCAGGCGCGGCCTGTGGGGCACAGCCAGGGGTCAGCTCTACAGCCCGGCACCCCTACCCCTTCCCGTGCAACAGCCTGGACATCAAAGGCTGAGAGCCACGTTCTGTGGCCCAGCTTCTCACCTTCCCTCCGATCATCACAGTTCGAGGCACGAAAAATTTATTGGGCTCCTTCTTGATGCCTGTGCAGAAATAGAGGCTCGAGTGAGCCAGGTTCACTGGCCGGGCTGGAGCTCCTGACAGCACCGGTCCAGGGAGACCCAAGACATAGTGAAACCCCACCACTCACGATTGTACATGGTGATGACATGGAGGCAGTTGAGGAGCTGGCGTTTATATTCATGAATCCGCTTCACCTGGACGTCGAAGAGTGAGTTGGGGTTGATGTGGACTTTGTATTCCTTCTCCAGGTACGCAGAGAACTTTAACTTGTTTTCCTAAAGGCAGGGGACGGGGGGAGAGCTCACCAGTAGGCTCACTTGCCACCTCCATCCACTCCTGCGCCAGGGCAGACATTGCTAATCAATGTCAGCACTCTTCCAGTGAGGTCAGATGATGCCTTCCCACCATCGACTCCAGGCAACTTCTACCCTTAAAGGTCTGAGGTTGCAGGAGAGATGAGCTCAATGGACCATTCCCGACCCAGACATCCGGTTCCTCTGGCACTCTCCACTCAGGCCCTGGCACAGGGGTCCCAGGTGGCAGCGCTTCTCACCTGCTTCACTTTGGCCACATCCCGGATAAAGGCTTCATCGTCCACGTAGGAGAGCAGTTTGCGCAGCTGGTCCAAGTCTGAGATGTATTCCTCCCCGATGCGCTGGCAGAAGATGGCTCTCCGTCAGGCCACGCCCCCCCTCCAGCATCCCTCACAGAGGGGGCCCTTGCTGGGTCAGCCAAGCCCCGCCCACTGCAGACAGCTCCTCCCTCTCCAGACTCCCAGCTGGGCCGTGGTGGGTGTGCCTCGGTCTTCCTCTCTTCCTGGCCTTGAGCTCTGCCGGCTGACCCCACCTGACCCCAGCAGGCCTTCCTCCTGGCCTTTTGCTCAGACAGGCAATGACCTCGAGGCCCTGCTCCCCATCTCTGCCCCCTGCCAGTCTCACTTCAGATGTGACCTGTTGATGACCCGCTCCATGAGACTGAGAACTCCACCAGGCTGAGCCTCAGGGCCAGGCCTCATGAGCCCAGGGCCCCTCAAGCAAGGAAGAAAATGGCTCCCCTCCTCCAGGCGCACGCGGGGCTTGGGGAACAGGGCGCGGGATGGATTTCAGCACCCCCCGGGGCACCCTCCAGCGAACCACCTGCACAACCACACCCAGCTGACCCCTGCAGTGACCCATGTTGACCCCTTGGCCATCCAGTGACGTCTCACCTCAGCAATGACCTCTGCCAGCCCGGGGTTACACAGAACCAGCCAGCGCCGAGGGGTGATGCCGTTGGTCTTATTCTGGAACTTGTGAGGCTCCAGCTCATAGAAGTCCTTGAAGCTGCATGATGGGGTAGGGGGTCACCACTCACCCCTGCGGGAGGAAGCCTCCTCCCTGGGGCCCCTACCCCTGTTTCTTAATGAAAGGGGTCGGGGGTGGGGGGGTGCTGGGTGTAACAGGGGGTCACCTGGGGACAGGACTGTGCCGGATGGCAGGACTATGGTGCTTAAGGGCAGTGCTACCTGTGGAAGGGGCCAGTTGGGGGTGGCGTGAATGCCTGGCGCAGGGCAGTGGGGGGCGGACCTATAGTGACACAGGTTTGGAGTGGGCGGGGCGCAGCGGGAGGGCGGGGTCTGGGGGGCGGGTCTCACATGGTCTTCTTGAGGATCTCCGAGTGGATGCGAGCCACACCGTTGACGGCGTGCGACCCGGCGATGCACAGGTGGGCCATGTTGATGCGCTTCACCGCGCCCTCCTCCACCAGCGACATGCGCCGCAGCCGGTCGACGTCCCCGGGGAAGGCGGCTGCCACCCGCTGTGCCCGGAGAGCCCAGAGCTAGGACCGGTCCCCAGGAACCCGGGTCCCCAGCCCTGTACCCCCAAAGCCGTCCCCACTGAAGTCTCAGGACCCGGGCTGCACACTCCTTCCACGCCCGGCCCTCCAGGTCACGACCCCTGCACTCACATTAAGGAAGCGCTGGTTGATCTCGTAGATGATCTGGAGGTGTCGGGGCAGCAGCGTCTCGATGAGGTGCACCGGCCAGCGCTCCAGGGCCTCGGGCAGCACCGTGTGGTTGGTGTAGGCGCAGGTCCTCACTGTCACGTCCCATGCCTGACAGACAGCGTGGGGAGTCAGGACCCTGGGGTCTAAGCCCTATGGCTCTCTGTACACACTGAGCAGCCAGGAGCCTGGGCCCTGCCGCTGCGGTGCCAGCTTCTGGGACACCTGCCCTCTGGGCCTCACACTACCGTCTGTTGAGTGGGGGCTCCCCTCACAGCTTTCCACTCCCCAGACGTGGAAGGGAACCTGAGACAGAGAGGCAGGCAGGGGTGGAAGAGTCCTGAGCCCACCTTGTCCCACTCCAGCCGCTCCAGGTCCACCAGAATCCTCATCAGCTCAGGGATGGCCAAGGAGGGGTGAGTGTCATTGAGCTGGATGGCCACCTGTGGGGGACGGGGGTCAGGGAGTCAGTCCAGGCTCCAAATCAAGGCTATGGTCACTGTCCTTTGCCCCTTCAGAGTCCCCTCCAAGGGCCCCACATGGCTCTAAGGCCGAGCTGGGGGCAGAGGCCCTCACGAGGGCAGCTGTGGGGCAGAAGGAGGAAGCCCAGGTTACGTTCCTGTTGACTGAAGACCTCGAGCTTGCCACCCTCACACACCCACCCTGCCCCAGCCTCCACTTCCTCATCTGCACAATGGGTGGGTCAGGCTGAGGCTGGAGGGGAGAGGCGATCTTGCAGCATGACTGGAGGGCAGACCTCCCTTGGGCCCGGTACCTTATCCGGGAAGGCATCGAAGTTCGTGCGCACGGGGTCTCGACAGCCGAACTTGGAGGACTTGAAGCGGCGGATGATGTCCTGGAGCGTGGCAGCCACGACAAAGTACTCCTGCTTCAGCCGTAGCTCCTTGCCTTCGAAGAACTGGGGGCAGCGCAAAGCAGGACGCAGTCAAGGTGTGGGCGTGGCCTAATGCTGCTGTGGGCGTGGCCAGGAGAGACTCCACCCACACCAAGACCTCTGAGCCCGGAACTGTCCACACTTCCAGGACCCAGGGGGCTTTGCCACTCGACAAAGTAGCGATGTGGGACAGTGTCAGGACGGGGGCAACAAAGACCAAGAGTATTGTGGGCAGCGCCAGGGAACAGCTCTTCCAAGTGCCCCACCCTGACCTGCTGCACCCAGGACTCAGGCGTGCTCCCACTTAAAGAACTGGGGGAACAACAGGACACACAGGGGCCCCAACACACCCTGGGTGTGACTAGAGCACCAGTGAGTGTCCCTCCCTATCTCCGCCCTCTCCCAGCACTCAGGCTTCCTGCCCCCAGCCCAGTGGTGACATACGTTGTCATTGGGGTACAGGACACGAGAGATGTTCTCGGCCAGGTTGCGGTCCAGTACAGCCTGAATGTAGCCACCAACGTTGACTGAGGGAGTGAAAGTGGGGACAGGGTCAGGCTTGGGTGGCGCAGGGGCTGGGGTGGGCGGGGGCTGCTCCCGACCAGCGAACTGAACTCACAGTCCTTGAGGTTGAAGTCATTGGGGGCCTTGGCAGACCACAGGCGCATGGTGTTGACGAAGTTGTTGCGGTAGCCAGGCACGGGCGTGTCATAGGGCATGGCCAACACCACCTGCAGGGCGCCCGGTGCAGGGTCAGGAGCCGGGCATCACCGTGTCTGACTCGGGGGGCCCTGAGAGCTGGGACTCCAGGCTTCCTCCCTGCACCCCGCTAACTCCCAACCTCAGGTTCTTGTCCGACTCTGGGTGACCCAGAGCAAACCCGTCAGCCTCTCTGGACCTCATCCGTAAAGAGAGGACGCCCCAGTGTCTCCCCATGCCCCCGGCCCCGCCTTGCCGGGCTGTGGTGAGGATTCTGGGAGGAGGCAATGGGGAGCCCAGAGCCCAAGGTGGGGCTCTGTTGGCGACCACTCTGCAGGGACGGGGATGAGCTGGCCCATCTGGCCTGAGCACAACCTAGCGGACACTCTGGACTCCTGAAAAGGCTCAGGGACCCCAGGGCCCAGAAGAAGGGGTCACGGAGGTCAAGTCCATCAAAGGCTTATGCCTGGTTAATTAGCACTGACTGAGGCTGGCCCCACCCCCCACAATTAGCAGACATCAATAATTATTGCCAACAACTGCCTGCCACCCCGGGGCCAGGGGCACATCACTCCTCCAAGGGGTGTCGCCTCCCTCCCCAACACCAAGTAGCCCCTGACTGGAGCAGGAAGCTGTAGCTCAGAGATGGAAGGGCCTAGCCCAAGAGCACACAGCCGGGCAGGCAGCCCGAGCCCCTGCTGGCCCTTAGCGTGGATGAGAGCGGAACAAATGCCCAATTCTGAAAGCCTAGCAGTTTCTGTGAAGCCATCTGGAGGCCGATGACCTGCAGCTGCAGCAGGAGGACTGACTGAGCCGGGGCTGGCTTCAGGCTCCCTCTCACTTGCTGCGTGACCTTGAACAAGTCACTTCCCCTCTCAAGGCTTTAATTCTCCCTAACCCCCAATGTTCCCCTTTCTGGGCTGTAGCTTTGCTTCCCATCAAGACCCCAAGTCAGACGTGGGGGAGAGGCAAGGCACCGTGATTATTCTTTGATGAGTCTTGTGGGGTGGAGAGGCGCCAGGGCAGGGCAGGGGAATTGGTGGAGCAGGGCAGCCTCTCTCCTCCCAGGCTCTGCGCTTGGCCTGGCTCCCTGTGACCCTGTCTCCAGCCTCTCCTGGCTCCAGCGGTGTGACTTCCAGCAAGTCACTTAACCTTTCTGAGTCTCAGTGTCCTCCGTTGTAAAATAGCGCCCGGTCCAGGAGCCTCCAGGCTCTCTCCCTATACCTCCCTGTTTCTTCTAGGCTCCTGCTCCCCACCTCCCTCCCACTGGGTCCTCCCCCATTCCCTGGCTTTGCCCTCACCTGTGTGTCCACCCACTCGACCCCGTGGCTGGTGTGCTCCACGTGGCCATAGAAGTGCACAGGCAGCATGAACTCAGGCCGGGCCTTCTCCCAGGGGTTGCCATAGCGAAGCCAGTCATCGGCCTCCTCCATCTGAGCCCACGGCAGGTCAGGGAGAAAGGAAGGCAGCGTCAGACCCCAGCTCACACCACGGCGGCAGTGGGTAGGGCAGGGGCAGTGGCCGTGGCGCGTCCTATACGGGGTGTAAATTAACAGCTCTGGAGTGGGCCCCGGTCTGGTGTGATGCCCACTGGGACATGGTATGTGTATGGGAGTCTGAGCAGTTCCACGGGCTGCTTTCCACCCAGGCTGGGGCTGGGTCTGGACCTATCCAGAGATGGATGACCAAATGGGGGTCCTCGCCATCATGACTGGGCCCCCACAAGGTGAGGGCCCGCAGCTGCTCACCTGCCAGCCCCCGCAGATCTTCTGGTTAAAAATCCCAAACTCATAGCGGATCCCGTAGCCATAGGCAGCGAGGCCCAGCGTTGCCATGGAGTCCAGAAAGCAGGCTAGGGGTGTGCAGGAGGGTGGTGTGAGGGACCCAGCACAAAGGAGGCCCTCTGCCCACCCCACCCCTGCCGCCCTGCCCACTCACCCGCCAGCCGGCCCAAGCCTCCATTGCCCAGGCCTGCATCTTCCTCGATTTCCTCCAGCTCTTCCATGTCCAGGCCCAGCTAGAGAGGGGAGGGTGAGCCGTGATCAAGGCCAAGGGCCAGCGGGCAAATCCCCCAGTCCCTAAGGCCGAGCCCACCTCCACGCCCCCCCCACACCTGGTAGGTGGCCTCATCACAGGCGTTCTCCAAGGCCAGGTTCACCATGGTGTTCTGTAGCGTCCGGCCTATGTAGAACTCCAGAGACAGGTAGTAGATCCTCTGTCGGGAGAGACAGACGGGCAGGGGAGAGTGGTCAGGGCTGCCCAGCTGGGCCTGCACCTCGTACCCCTCCTGCCCCACTTCTAGGCCCCGGCATGTTCCAACCCTAGCTCCGTTTTTTTTTTTTCTCCCCATCTTAGGCTTTGGGACTCAACAGGTAAGGTTCCCGTTCCAGCATTTCCTCTGACTTTGGACAAATGCCTTTTCCTCTCTGAGCCTCAGTTTCCTCATGTGGAAAATGGGGCTGGCCATATCTACCTCAGGGCTTGAGGCACTTGGGGGAGGTGGGAACCCCTTCCATCGCACACAAGCTTCCCAACAGCCCATCAGGGAGTCAAAATGGAGGGAAGCACCGCCAGGTGCTCCTCAAGATGGAAAGGCCAAGGCCCGGAGAAAAAAGTCATTTGCTCAAGGTCACACAATGACTCGCAGCTAGAATCAGCTACCTCCCATCCTTGCAGTGCCCAGGTCCCCTTGGCCCTCAAGCCTCAGCCCAAGAAGGGGGCAGAGAGGCACAAGGATCCAGGATGCTGATGGGGCCTGGTCTCCTGGTTTCCTGGATCCCCTCCCTGCCACGCCCACTGCCCCTCCTCCACCCCTGCCAGGAGTGTCAGGTTGCTGACATTTACCAGTGACCCCAAGAGATACTTGATCCTGCTGCCCCAGATGCACACCACCCACCGCACAGGCAGACCACACACACATTCAATGACGCGTCCTTCTACTTGGGGTCCGACTGAGGCCACAGGGGTCTTCCTGCCCACCTGCAGCCCCTCCTACTCTCTGAGTAGGGGCTGGGCCTTTGCAACCAGCTCGTCTGACCTGAACCCCCTGAGCTGCCCCCGCCCCAAGTTACTCCCCCAGGATTGCCCCAGCACCCATGGCACCTGGCACCCCTGGATCCTCCAACCTCAGGAACCCGGAGGGACTCTTTGTTTTGCTGCAGAAAGCCCTGACCCCAGGAAGGGGCTGCCACTTGTCAAGATCTCCCAGCCCTGTGGTGTGCCCCTAGCCGGTTCCCCACCCGGGGCGCCCCAAGCAGCACCTTGGGGTCCTTCTCATAGTAGTGCTGCTGCGTGCGGATCCAGCGGCCCACCAGGTGGTCGCGCACAGTGTGGGCCAGCGCGAAGTAGTAGTCTCGCGGGGTGGCCACATTGCGGTCTTTTACGAGGGTGAAATGGAGGTGCCGGTTGAAGTTCTTCTTCAGCTCAGTGACATTCTCCACGCCGGCCAAGCCGCGCACGCTGATTTGCTTTCTCTTCTCCTGGTCTGTCAGGGGCCGGGACATGGCTGTGGGAGGGCGGCCGGACGGATGGGTGGACAGGGGGCCTCAGCAGTGCCTCCAGCCAGGGAGTGGAGATCCCCAGCTGCCTGGGGATTTAAAGCCAGGCTCCAGGCAGCATGCCCCACCTCCCCGCTCGCTCAAGGGGAGGGTCTTGGCCTGGCAGCTCAGGGAGCTATTTTGGGGGCGAGGGGAGGAGAGGAGAGAGGGGCAGGGAGAACGGGCGAGCTCCACACAGGCGAGGCCCGGCCCATCCTGGCTTGCTCACAGCCCTGTGCTGACCCATTTCCTCCAGGCCTCGCACACTGGGGTCTTCTGTCTTTCGTCTCCGCCTTTTGTAGGCAGAACGCTCGCTTGAAAGGCCTGAGGCTTAACTGGAGCCAATGGGCTGATTCTGGCTAAGAGGTTGCCCTGAGCTGGGCCCTTTTCCTGGGGTACAGCTGCAGGATGGGGCCCAATCGTGGGCTCTCAATCAGGGCTCCTTGGAGAGGCCGAGGGGGCTGTCAAGGGGACACAGGTGTCAGGAGGCCCAGCCGCCAGATGAGCAGCTTGCCTTCTGTTTTAGGTATTTGCCCAGAGACCGCAAACCACAGGCTGGATGACCCCCAGGGTAGGGCCACCAGGGAAGCTGCACTTGCTGGGGAGGCAACACGTTGTAGCAAGAGGGACCAGGACACCCCTGCAGACTGAAGGGTCATGAGCTGAGGGTTAGGGTGCCCGGGACAGAAGGCGTGCAGCTAGCAGAGGGCACTGGGCATCTGAGAGAAGGGGGCCAGGACCCTGGGCTCCAGCAGGTGATATGCGGGAGGTCACCTGAGGCAGAGCCCCTCCCCAACCCCCCCGCACCAAAGCCTTGCCACTCTGAGCTCCCCCTGTTGCTGTCTCTCAAGGAGCTCCAAAGCGACCTTTTGAGAGGGCAGGTCAGATTACAGATCAGCTTTGGCTAGGGGCCACCAGCCCGGAGCAGGGGCCCCTGGGAATTGTAGTCCTGCGGGCCCACAGGAGTAGGAGAAACTGAAGCACCCCCACCCACTCATATGATTGGCCAATGGCAACAGGTCTCCCCAGGATGCAGCTCTGAGGTAAGTGATGGGAGGCCTTCTCCCACTCACTCCTCCCCTGTGCGGCCACATACTGGACAGGCATTTGGTGGGCCAGGGTCCACTGTGACCCCACCTGTAAACCAGGAGCCCCTGCACCCAGGAGCTTTACATTGGCCTTCACGGCCCTGGCAGCTTCAGGCCCTCCCTTCAGAGGCTCTGGCTGCCCCCAGTTCACTGCTTATGTCCTGGCCCCAGCATTGATTTTCTGTGTGACCTTAGGCTGGTTGCTTTCGTCTCCTGAGCCTTGGAATCCTTCATCAAATTTATTCCCTCAAATGAGAATATAGATCCCTGCCTCATCCAGCTGCTGCCTCCTCAGTGTGGAGGCTGACTGGATCCTGCTTTGTTCTTTGAGCAAAAGGAGCCCAGGACCTCATGCTATTGCAAAGAATGCCTGGGCCTTCCGGGGCAGTGGGCTGGTTGAGCGGAAGGACTGTGTGTTCTGGTCTGAGGGCCAAGGAAGCAGGTCAGAGGCCTGGACAGCTGCAAGATGCTGAGAGCCTGGTTCGAGGAAGGCCAAGCTGTCTCCGAGGTCTCTGAGCCACCACAGACCCAGCCCGGAATTACAGCTCAGCGCGGGGGCCAAACTGCGGCTCCCACACCGACTTCCGACTTCCGAGGCCTGCTCCGCCCCTGCCCCCAAGAGCATGACCACGCGTTCCTCCCCAGCGCCATACTTCAAAGTGGAAAAGCCAGGAAGGAGGTACCCAAATGCGCCTACCCAGATGTAATGGGAATCCAGAAAACCTTCTCAAACTTCTTTGTATCTTCCAATTTCTCTTTTTAAGAAGTCTTTCATACGTTGTACTTCAAAAAAGAATGCTTGGTGGCTCTCGGGTCTCTCCACAGCTGCCAGCCTTGGCCTCCGCTGGGCTGGGCCTCTGCGGGGTTCCCCCCACCCTCCAAGGGCCTGGGCTTCCTCGGGGAGGGCTGCTCCGAGGGCTCTGGAGGCCCCGGGGACACGCCGGTCCCTCGACAAGGCAGCACCAGTTACCTGCACCGTCACCTCACACCCTAGTCGTGGCAGCACGCTTTGGCCACAAACCCCCTTCACACTGACTCATAATTACAAGACTTTATTTTCCTGCCACTAAGGACCCGCTCCCCACAGACCATTCCTGCCTTGTTACCCCACTCCCCAAGTTAACTCGACCCTTCCCAGCAGCCGGCCCCGGAGGCCCCTCTTCCTGCCATCCATTCAGTGCTTGCCCTTCCTCTGCACTCAAGGCCCTTGCAGAACCGGGACGTCTTGTTTCCACCGGGAAACAATGTACTCTTGGCTTCTTTCTCCAAGTGCCTTTCTGGTGTGCTCTTAGCCTTTGTTGTGTTGGTGGTCCCCGCTCAAATTGTACCCAAGCTTTTTCTACGGGTGACGCCCCCCTAGGACCCCTCCTTTGTTTTGCATGCCCCGGCCCTGCGTGATGCAACCCCTCCTTTGCTCCTCTTGGTGGTGCGTGTGCAGGTTCATCATAAAGAACGCCAAAAGCACGCTTTTCCAACCTGCACTCACTCATGGTTGTTTACATCTGACCAGGTTTCGAACCAGAAATCTTGCCTCCTGCCCTGGCCCAATCTTGGGTTTCTCCTGAGCACTTGGCCGGGTCTCAGTAGCAGAGCCCTGGCACTGACCTTTCCCAACTGGCATTCCTTTCACCAAGCAAGCTTTGAGGGGGTGGGGACACTGCTGCAGCAGCAGAAACAAGGGACGCAGGCCCTCTGTGACCACGGGGTCAAGGAAAGGGCTGTGCCTCCACCCTGGGTGTCTCGAGGCGGGTGGGGGCAGCGTTTGTCATCTCTTCCAGTCTGCCACTGAGGCAGGTCCCCGCTGCGGTTCTGAGGACCGAGCCCTCCTGCCACCTCTCCTCCATCTCAGGGCCTCAGGCTGCCTGGAGAAAGGCCCGCTCGACGCCTCGTCGGCCACTTTGTTACTCTCCAGACCTTAACAAAAGCTGATGGCGGGGAGCAGAGACGGACTGCACACAGGAGTGGGGCTGGCCCCGGGGGAGAGAGACGGAGGAGATAGCTGGGCTGTGCTTAAGTCATTTATTGATTTTATTTCTAAAACCTACATAGCGCCACTTTGCCTCTTCCAGAGCTTCAAAGAACTAATTAACCGCCCGATGAGCCCACTAGGGAAATGGAGCTTGTGGGGGAAGCAACGAGGTGAAGCCAAGGTCAAAGTGGGGAGCCAGCCCCAGGGCCCCGCCCCCATCCCGACAGTTAGGGACAGAGGAAAAATCTTCCCTCTCTCCCTTTAGTCACCGGAAGCTTAGGGCTTGGTTAGGGAAACGCACTGAACTTGCCTTGTTTCTAAGGCCTCCTTAACCCCTGCAGACCTATGGCAAATCAGTACAGGCATCCTGGCCGGGGCCCAGGCACCCAGGCTGTTCCGGGTAAACAGCAGTGGCCAGCGCCAGCTTGAGGCTGGAAAGCAGCCCAGGTCAGAGTTGTCCCCACTGGCCAGGTGCCGGGGGCAGCAGGACCGTGCCGTCCCTTAGCCTCCCTGAAAGAAGGAAAGGCAGCCTGGGAAGGGCAGGCTTGACCGCGACTATGCCCAGAGACAGTGCAGCAAAGCCACCGCGGTGGCAGCTGGGTGAGGACCTCACTGCCTTGGGGAGACCTGATGTGGATTCTTCCGGTGCCACAGTGGGCACTGTCCACTGCCCTAGACATGAAAGAACAAACAGCCTAAGACCCTTTACAAAGAAGTGCTTACAAAGCCCAAGATGGGGCACTTTCTCCCGGCCGCCACCCCACCCCAAGCCTGCAGAGCTGGCAGGCTGCAAGTCACCAGCAGAGAAAGAAAAAGCCACTTGGCAGTTTTAATTTTAGCACTGTGCCTGACAGGCAGGATTAGCTAGCGTGACCTTTAGCGCTGAGGCCTCCCTAGGCCCAGAGTCTTGGTTAGGTGGCAGCTTCCAGGTCTGAATCACAACTGGAGCTCATCAAATGTGGGGGTCTAAGCCCCAGGGAAAGGCCTTCAAAGGGACAGGGACCAGGGGGATGAGGGGTGACCAGGGAGGGGGAACCTGGTTCTCAGCTATTAACTAGTAAACAAGAAGATGGTGAGGCTGCCCCCACAGACGGCCTCCACCAGCCAAGCCACACACGGGGAGGCAGGCAGGGGGCTTCCCTAATGAATGTCTCTCATTCCCCAGGGAGAAGGGGACAACTGGGGCCAGGTGCTGAATGCAGGTAACTGGTGCTGCTGCTGGTGGTGGCAGAGGAGGTTTAAGAGAAAAGAATGAAACAGACCCAGAAAACCACACTGCTCTTTTATTCAATGGAACACCCCCCTTTAACGCAGTGTTGAATCATACACCAAAAAAAAAAAGCCCAGAAAAATTTCTGCGGATAACCCAGTGAAGAAGACGCGCATTATACATCATTGTCAACATAATCACTCCATGAAGAGGAAGGGGGGGAAGGAAGCAGAACGAAAAACAAGGAGCTCAAACCCCTAGACACTGCAAAACATTCAGACGTTTGGGATTAAAATAAAATGTAAAAAGAGCCTTCCAGGAAGGAGAGGAACAAATGGCATCGAGGCAGCTGAGGCGCTCAGAGAGAATGGACCGGACTCTGTGGGCTGGCAGACGAGCCCACTGCGGCCTGGGCAGCCCCACCGACCGCCAGCACGGGTGCCAGGATGGATGTGGACTTGGGACCTGGAGATTAACCCACTACTCTACGAGGATGGCAGACACAAAACCCCACACTTAAAAAAAAAAAAAAAAACAACAAACAACTTCGGGGGTGGCTATGGCACCTTGAAAATCTCAGAACCAAAGGAACACCCCCTCCCCACTAGCCTGACATAAATGGCCAAAGCCTTTGCCTAAAACCATTTGCTCCTCTCCCCTTGGAAAGAGAAGAGCGAGGAATGGAGAAAAGGGAAAGGAATCTAATCGCAGCAGAAGACCGGGGAGAGCACCTCCTTGGACGGAGTCTGAAGAAAGGAAGAGAGAAGGAAATAACAAAGGAAAAAGAAAAAAATTAATAAAAATTTCACAATATGGAGCCAGCGTGTTCCGATTCCGTCCACAAAAATAACTCAGGCTGCTTTGCCGAACCATCCTGTCCACCAGGGGCGCTGCTGAGGCTGTCTGCCTGGAAGGGTCACCAATGGGCGCGGAAAGTCCTCACTCTCATGGCTCGGGCCATCGCCGCCGCGGGGAGGGATCCTGGCGGCCCGGTTTGGGAAGAGGCAAAGGGAGTTGGGTGAGGAGAGAAAGAAGACAAAGAAGACACTCGATGCTACGGGGCGCCAGGAGAGCCCAAGCTGGCGCCCCTACTACCACCTGCCCGTTCCCAAGCGAGTCCTCAGTCGCTTGGCCCAGCCCGGTGCGTGCACACACACACATGCGTGCACACAATCACATGCGTGCGTCCCAATGTCTGGCTCCATATGGTGAGGTTCGGCGTGTGTTTAAACGAGACCAATTCTCTCTCTATATAATATATATTTTCTTAAAAAAACCGAGTCTAGTTCTGTGGTGGAGGCGGTGGGGGAGCTGGAGGCATCCCGAAGGGCGGCATGCCCGCCACCCCCATGCCCATCATGGTGACAAAGTTAGAAGGGTCCATGGGAGGCGGAGGAGGAGGGGGTGGGGCATACATCATGCCGGCGGAACCAGGCGGCGGAGGCGGCGGAGGGGGAGGGGCCCCGGGCGGCAGAGGCGGCTGGACCCCGGGGGGCAGGGGCACCATAGTGGGGTTGCCTTGCATCTGAGGGGCTCCTGGAGAAGCTGCGGCAGCCGCCTGCTGCTGTTGCCATGGCGGGATGGACCCTGTGCCAGCGCTCGTGGTGGTAGTCGTCGTATCTGGGGTGGTAAAGAAGCCCAAGGTCACACGCGCGGGGGCACACCGCGGCTCTCTGCGGCTGCTGCCTTGGGATGGGGGGGGCGAGGGGCATCTGCTCCTTGCTTGGCATGCGGTACGGTGGTGGGGGGCGGGCGGGCGGGGCTGTCTTGGTGATGGGGAGTGGTGGGGTGGGCAGGACTACCCTGGGGTCAGCCTCGAGGTCTCTGGGCTTAACAGAGTAAGCCCTTTGTCACCAATGCCCCTGGAAGGGCTGAGGGGAAGGTACCAGACACAAGAACCGGCTCTGACATCCCTCCGCCCATCCGCCGCCACCACCGAACGGCACATTCAACCTCAAGGCCACAGCTACTCTCCCCACTGCCCGGTCCCATCCCGGCAATCTCTCAGGCCCCAGTCACAACCCTCTCCAGAGCATGCATGCACCCCTCCCTCCTGACCCCCGGGCATATGCGCAGACTCGGCCAGGCCGTGAGCGCCAGGACTTCTGGCACCCTACCTCCGGCGGCAGGCTCCCCTCCAGGCCCCGCAAACCTCTCCCCAGACACAACCACGCCGAACATCAGCTCCCCTCCAAGACCCCCAGAGGCCACAAGGCCCTTTCTGTTCACCCCCAGCAGAGACCAGAGTCTCATCCCAAGGTGTCTACCCGCCTGCGAGGTTCTTGCTCCTCTCAGCCCCGCCCCCCCGACCCACCCACCCCCACGAGCCCAAAATATTCCACTCACTTTGCTGCCATGGCAAGGGGGTACTGGAAGCCATACTGCTGCTGGGCGGAGGGGGTGGCGGAGGCTGCTGCTGCTGCTGTTGCCATGGGGGAAGAGGACCAGAGGGAGGGGGCGGGGGCTGCCCACTGGGCGGCGGCGGCGGTGGCGGCATCATGCCCATAGGCGGCGGCGGCATCATACCTGCAGGTAGGTGGAGGCGAGAGTGAGGCCTCAGGGGAGGAGAGGCTGTGGGACAGGGCCCCACTCACTCCCAGGCCTGGGGAACACCCCCCCAGTGAGCAGACCACAGGCTCCATTACCTTTTCCTTGATGCAGGCGATAGACCCCAGAGCCCACAGGCGTACTTCCCAGGTACTGATCTTGATGGAAGGAAAGAGCAGGGACTTAGCAGGACATTGGAACTGGCTGGGGAAGACACCCCCACCAAGAGCTTTCTCACTCACACAGTGTGCAATCACTACCCTCACGAAAGTAGCTCTGGAACTTTGCTCGTAAGAGGCGGGCCCGTGCCTGCCCCACAAAGCAATTCCGTCCTCAACCAGATAGAGTCTTGCTCCTTCCAGAGCCCGAGCCTTCGAGAGACACCCAGTGTAACACTAGGCCGCTTTGAGAGCTGCTTCCAGCCTGCAGCGACCTGCTGTAACCCTCGCTTATCCCAAAGCCCCAAGGGTTCTGGTCTGACACTTACTTACCCATTGGAGGAGGGCCATGGTGCCCAGGTGGGTGGGGGCCCTGGTTCATCGGTGGCGGTGGCGGCTGCATCCAAGGGGGTGGGGGTCCATTAGGGTTGTGCTGCATGGGATGTCCACCATGCCCACCTGTCAGGCTGGGTAATGGGTGTGGGAAGCTGTGGGGGCCACCTCCAGGCCCACCAGGACCACCTCCGTGCATGCCATGGTATGGCCGACTCTCTGAAGGGCCGGAACTCATCCAGGGTGGGCGGCTCTGTGTGGTGGACATGAGAGACTACGTGAGAGCATTTCCCGCCAACGTCCCTGCCTGCCCCCCCTGGTGGCAACACTGTTCTTTCGGCTATGCCACAGGACCAGAACACAAGGACAGGATCTTCCCAAAGCGACAGGTCCCCAAACCTCCTGACATCCCCAAAGAACAATGTTGCCAGCCATGTCCATCAACCTGCTCTGCCCAAAGCACCTGGCCACAGCTCCCAGTCTCTGAGGAAGAGAATGGGGGGCCAGACGGCGAGAGGCAGCCCCTGAAGCTCACCGGTGGAGGTGGGTTGTTGGCGGGAGCAGCAGGCCGAGGTGCGCTGGCCAGCGGGGTGGTGGCAGGCCCAGAGGTGGAGCCCACAGATGCCGGTACGGGCGCTTCACCCAGCTCAGCCATGAGGGACAGATACTCTTTATCCATCCGCGCTTTATCCTGAGCAGACTGAGGATCACCAGGCCTGATGGCGGGGTGGGGGACACAAAGAGAAAGGAGAAAAATACTCTTTAAGAAAGAATCATTTATCCGGAGGACTTTACACAGAGAAAAGTTCTGAGGAATTCAATCATCCTTTCCAACCCCTTCCTCAAGATAGCCTCATTCCATCTTGAGTTCCAGGCCCGGCTCTGTATGTGGGATGACCACATGTATGTCTGCCACAGCAGAGACCCCTGGGGCAAGAACAGAGGAGACAGTCCGCGCCAGACCACGGCCAGCCACGCCAGCCAGGAGAGCGCCACTTCTTCCAAATAGCAAGTTGCATCAAATTCTACACTCCCGGCTCGAAGGAAAGGGTATCTATGCCAGAGCAGCTGCCAGATCTTCCTTAACAAAGCCTTCCCTGTTTGCCACCCAAAGTGGAAAAACGCTGCCATCAAGTGTCAGTTCACAACCCGTCAAAGATCTACAGATTGCTTGGTCTTCTTAAACCAATCTTAAGCAGCAAAAGGCAGTTAATTTCACATTGAGCCACAGCGAGAACACTTCTGCCCAGAATTGAAGTTTCCAGTTCTCCAGGGCTCAAGATGAGCAATAAAATAGGGGTGTTCTACACAGGCTATTTCTAGTCATCCTCAGCTTTACATTACCCCACTCCAGACCACCCTCACAGAAAGGAAGCTTCTTTTGGGTCCACAGGTTAACAGCAACCAACCAATGTGCTACAAGAGCTGTCCTGTCCCCCACAAGCTACCAGGAAGCCCCTCCAGCCCTTTACCTTTGGAATTTGCAGTCAGAAGCAATGTGGCCAGCCCCTCCACACTTGGTACACACTGTGGTATTAGTAATGCTGCGGGTCTCTGAGCTCTGCCAGGGTCTCAAGATCCTGTTGAGAAAAAAAAAAGTCAACTCGGGGGCTACGGCCAACCTCCCTGCTTGCACAGTTCTGCAGGTCTCCATGCACTCCCCGCAAGCTGATCACACACCTGTTGTCGTCTTCCCGAAGGGTCCCGTTCAAGCGAGCCAACTCCCGAAGCTGCATCTTCCGGAGATCATTCTGGTCCTCAGGGGTCTCAATACCCTGCTTCAGGATGTTTCTTATCTAGTAGAGATGCAAGAGACAGTCATGGAAGCGCCAGGACCACCACCTAGATTTCTGGCGGGAGGCTTCCTTTCTGGCACCCTTACCTGTTCCACTGCTTTCTTCACATTTTCCATGGTATTGGCAGTCACCAGGGCATGAAGTGGCTCATCTTCTCCTGGCAACATCTGGCCATCTTTGCGCCCAACTTTCCCTTCTTTTACAGACCCTTTCCCCCGAATCATAATCTTGGCATTACACTCCTTCTCTATGTTCTTCAAGGTGTTCCCTCTGTCAGAGGCAGAAAGAACGGAGTTGTTACACCTGAGAAGCAAGTTCACAGGCCAAAGGGGACAGGGCCGGGTTGATGAGGCATTGGTAGGAAATCGTGAGAGCAGAGAATTGGATTTTCCCACCAAGAGCTCCGCGATCTCTAAGTTAAGGAGAGCCACAGCAAGCCTCAGATTTGACTTCTCTGCAGTAACATGGGGAAGTTAAGAGATTTTCTCACAGAAAGGCATGAACTCAGCCAAAGCAAACTACCAAAAATGAGACAATAAGCCACCAATGGCACCCGATTGGGCACAAGATAGACACATCTGCCAGGTTCTTAGAAATTCTGTATCCCATAGGATAGCAGTTGCTCACCTGGGCCCAATTAGCAGCCCCACAAAGTTGATTTCTGGATACTCATCTTGTGGAATCATTACTTTATCGCTCACACGTGTTGCTGGAGGTCTAAAGAAGAAAACGACTCAGATTCTGCACATTTCTTAAGCGATAACACAGATAATAATGACTATAACATAATATAATAGTGACTATAATAGTCACTATTTCTTCCAGAACTAACCAGTGGCACCACGTGTTAATTATAGGTGATCTGAAGTAAGAGGTGAGAAGTTAGTACCAAAATTGTTCCACCAGATCCCACACAAGCTGCATGTGTCCTTGTCCCAGGCGACCTAGCCCTCTGCTTACTTGTAGTCTGCAGGTGGCTTGAAATCAGGGTTGAGAGCAACCATTTCTGTGATGAGGTTATGCCGCTCCTCTTCCAGCTTTTTACGGGTGCGGAACTCGCGCGTGTTAAGCCGCTTCCCCTCGCTATTGTAGATGGGCTCAGGGGAAGGGGACCTGTGGGAAACAGACCCTCGTTACTGCTCTGCCCTCACTTCTCTCTCGTTCCCACATGGGCTATACTAAGTCTTCCCCAGCCCCTCTGCCTCTCAGCCCCTAACACAACACTCTTCGGAGGAACCGACCATAACGTGTGCTATTCAAGATCGTGTGGAATGGGGAGATGGAAGCTGGCTTAGCGTTAGGCGGACTGGGGTGTGTCTGAGAAAGGAAAAAAATGGTTTTGCTTCTAAAAGTGATGAGGGGGGGGAAAAAGTCTGTTCTTCTGGGGGAAAATCTTTGGACTGTAAATGGCAAGGACAGTATCATCCTCTGGAGTCTTCTTGCCAAATACAGATTTTCTTTCACTCGAAAAAAATTTACAACACTACAACTTTATAAACCACAGAAACCCCAAGTTTCGGTAAAATGTTAACTCTTGCAGAGCTCACGCCCTGTCAGGAAGAGTGTCTGTACCCCTACCACATAGTCACTATGAGCTCTTTAACCCAAGGCCACTGCAGCTACTTGGCCCCACAATGGAGAGAGATGGTTCAAGGCTTCGTCTCTGCTTTTCCTTCAATGGCCTGGCTGGCTGTGTCCAAGGCCCAGGAGTCAACCTGTTTTCTGGCTGTTCGAGGTTGGGGAGTCTGGGTAGAGAAAAACGTTAACGTGCTAAGGCAGCTTCTGAGAGAGGCTGCGAATGCAGATTTGGTCAAGTACTTGTCTAAGGTCTGAACCTGCAAACGGCAAGGGGGAAACCTATGATTCTCCACCAGAGTTTACAAGTCCAGAAAGCAGATTCTCTCTCTCCCTTTTTTTAAGGAGTAAAATGCTGTTGCTACAAGTAAAAAATAGTAATGATAAAATGGTCAGTTTACCACAGCTGGATTTTGCGGTAATAAAAAAAGAGAAGTTACACTCCTAGAATTCTGAGTTAAGATTACAAAAAGGACCATAGCTTGATATTCTGAATGAAAATTTAGTAGCAGCTGCAAGAAGGGAAGAGACCATGTGGATCAGGTTATTAAAAAAACATCCTGAAAGTAGTCAAGACTCCTATACCCTTGGTTTAGTTGAGAGAACCTTGCCTAGTTGGAGAGCAAGGACTGAACTCGGCTGCTCCCACTGTCTTCAGCCTAAAGGGAACCATGTCATACCACGTTACACACACGATGGAATACAAGGTCAGGTTTGTTCATGGCTATGACGGCTAAATGACACCTCCGTTTCTAACATTTGCATAAAGTGTTAGCACAATCCATTAACAGTGAACACAGGAGCAAACATCCCCAGCTCATTAGACTATCATCTTACACATTTAAGTTTATAAGAGATTTTAAAACATTTTTAACTGTGCAACTTAAGCAACATCAAAATGGTATAAAGTGGCTTAATATCGAGAATACACCTTCTTAAGAAATCATCTCATTAAGGTAAAAAACTCATGCATTTCCCTCCAACCTGGGCTCAAAAGCAAACCGATGAGGCAGTAGGGCCTCTTTCAAACTGAATACAAGGGAAAACAAAACCTCTGCTCTGGTTTTATTTCTAACATGCTTGACATTTCTAATTCCCACCCCACAGCTGTCTAAAATGAAATTAAGCGTTCCTGCCTGATCACCAAAACAAGTTTTACCAGTACCAAATTGGTCGTTTAAAGGCCTTAGAGCAGTTTAACCTCTTCCCAAATTGTGGATGTGAAAGACAAAAGCTAGTATTCTAGAGGTTAGATTGGCCCGACTTCTTCACTTCAAATAGGCATCAAACAGATCAACTAAATGCTAATCCCAGTTCTCTAGGAAGCAAAGAAGCTTTGTTAAAAATTCAACCTTTTGAGAAATTGCCTGGTAACCTGTAGACATATTATTAAAGGGAAAAAGGCCAAAAAGGCACTAAACAGTTGTGGTCTACAATCTACAATGCAAATCTTAAAAAAAAAAAAAGTCAAAAAGATATATAAACCATAACACAACCCTCCAACCAAAATCTGCAGATGAAAAAATAATAAATTTAATTAAGTAAAATTAAAGAGCCAATATGGAGAAATAAGTTAATTTGTTTCCTGGCAAAAGCAGCAGAAAGATGCATAGGTGAGTGGCTTCTAAAACCACTACATCATCTTCCTGATTTAACAACCTATTATCAGCTAACAATAGCCAAAAACACGACTTGTTAAAGCAAAGTGTTTTCAACTATGTTGCATGCACAAAGAAATTTCACCAAGAGAGGCATACTGCCCTTCTATTAAGGGGACCACATTTTAGCTGTTCAAAGACCAATTAGTCAATAAAATTCCTGTTTAAAAAGTTCATTTCCTTCAGACTTTTTACTTTTCAGAGGCGAAAAATCGTAAACTGAAATGAAATGACCACAGCTGTTTGAGGACCATACTCCCCATTAAAAAAGAAAAAAATGGTAATTTAGGGTTGGTTGCTTGCCTTCTTCCCAAAACAGGTGAGAATATTCTGGCCCCTCCCAACATCCCCAGGCAATGGCCAAGGCTGAAAATTAACTGGCAGTGAAGGAAGTTGGTTAGAAATCTCATCTATTTTAAAACCATCTCAAAACCATGAGCAGGAAAGACTGTGGCAATGAGCTGACCAGATAGCGTTTCTGGCCTGCTCAAAAATACTCTTAATCCCTGCATCGTGTACCTGTGAGAGAAACTCTATACCCTGGGTTTTCAGCCAAAGCAGGTACTGAAAAGGCTGGTTAACGGGCCACCTCACTGTCCCTATGGGTGGGTAAATCAGGTTAAGATCTACATGCTTACCAATTGGAAACCAGTTGTCCATTTTTCCGTAACTCTTTATTCTGCTAGTCATTAAGTTTCATTCCAATTTTCTAACTGACGACTGACCACATAGATTCTAATTAAACCCTAGTCCCCAGAATGGTCAGAGTACCAGTCGTCTTACTAGGATTTTATTGAACTGACACAATATGTTGCCACCAGTAAAACGTATTGAGAAAAAGGTAAAAGCGTTACTGTCAGCTGGTTAAAACTGTTTCCCAACCTGTCCTCAGGGTTAGGGGGGATGCCCAGGTCTCCTGTGCGCAGTTTACGAGTCAGGTCTTCTATCTGCAGTTGCACTGGAAGAAACCAGGTTAGGAAAGAAAAAAAAGGATGGAAAAAAGACAATGTTACCAAAAAACATCTCAAATCTCAACAACAAGCATGAAGAACTCGGAGACTTTGAAAGGGACGACTGATCAGTGACACACTGAGGCAAAAACCCCCAACCACCTATCGGCAGGAGTCCATTTACATCTATAGGTATTTTTCACTTCAAAATGGTTATCACTTAAGGAAGCAAACAGTTTGTTGGAAGAGGGGTTAGCAGTCTACTGTTCACTACAGCTAACATCAAAGCAATTCTGACGAGGTGTTCCACCTCTCCCTCCCCACCAAGGCTTGCTACACAATTGGCACCCAGAACCAAAACCACAGATGCTACCACCAGTTCCCCGTTCCCACCAAATTGCTTTGTTGAGGGCAAGACTCTTGAGAATTTAGTTTTCTTCATTAATGATTAAGCATAGCCCGAAATGAAATCCAATTAACATGGGACAAGGAAAAATATCAGTTGAACAAAGATCATTTTCATCAATACCAGGCTTAAAATTCCTTAAACAAGTAAGACATTTAATAACCAATTCAACACCTCAGAGAAGTTTGTACACACTTTCTGTACAACCAGATCCATAGTAGTAAGGATCTCCCAGTACCTGCTTTTACTCAGATTTTAGATGACAATCCATATACCTTAATCAACCAACAACCGTAAGATGCAACAAGTCTGTTTTTAGACTTGCTCCTTACGCGGGGAGTAATAAGGGTGTAGAGGATGGAAAGTGTGGGTCAAGAGAATGCGTGTGGCCCTCAGACCTTGACAAATGAGAGTGTGCATGGAAAAGAAAGACGGGGGTTTCACAAAAGCTCAGTGACCCCAGGGAAATGTTACCCAGGTGATTTCTCAAGATAGCGGGAACTGCAGAGCCAGGGCACTTCCTTCAGCGTGCTGAACACCCAGCTGTTTCCTTACCTTTGCAGTCAGTGACAGTTCCGAGCACGCATCTCTAATAAGGGCAAGACTTACTGGGTTGGGTTAAGGTTCAGTTGGCTCAAAGATAGGATTAAATGTATGTCTAACCCAAGACACCCTTTTACTTTTAGATATACCCCTACAAGGCTACACCACACACCCATTCAAACTCTGAAAAAACGAAAATCTGCATTAATAAAGAGAAAATGCTGGGGACATTCTGTACAAGGTAGTGTGTACGGTGAGGGACAGAAGATGAGGCAGACACGGGATTCCCTAAGCCTCTTTATGCCAGAAAAGTTCTCGCTTGGTAATCAAGTACTAACCTCAACAACTGAAGGGGAAAGCCACCTCCGCGGGGGCAGACAGTCTTCCTAACCCTAACGGGACTGCAGGGGGGTGGGGCCTCATCTCAGGACATGGCTGGCACTTAACCCAAAAGGTTGCTACCTTCCTTAGAGTGGCGATCTACTCTGCCTGGCCTTTCCCTCTACTTCTGATTATGGCTATAAAGTGCCCTCAGAGCAGGGTGCATTAACTCCCTCCACAGAAGGAGAACCAGAGATGTAAAAAATGACTTTGTTTTTCCCATTTTCTAAGTCTGCTTGGGTTCCTGGGGTATCATTCCACTAAGGACATCTTCACAAGGTTGCAAAGACTCAGATCCATCTAATATCAGACATAAGAAGGTGGGTGGGAGTAGATAGGAACAGTGGAAAAAGGAGAAATATTAGCACCGTGAAAAGGAGGTAGACAATTCCAACACCTCAAAATTCTCAGCCATCTAAAAAACCTAAGAAATTAAGATCCTCAAGAATAACAACATGCTGGCCTTGAAGCTTTTTATTTGTAAAGGCCACAGCCTCAGAAACCTTTGCCTTAATTTACTCCAAAGGGGTGTTGACTTGCTTCATAGGCAATGTTTATCAAGTGAATTTTTGAGACAGCTGCATAGGTACACAAATAAAGGCAAAACTTACATTAAAAATAAACCTTGTATTTAAAAAAAGGTAGTTGTGAGATTAACTTCAACTCCATTGTGGACAGTCATTCTTAATTCCTGAAATTTCTCAACAGTTAAGAGCTTTCATCCTACCACTTCATTCCATTTCCAAGCGGTATTCCTTTCCCAGCAGAGTTTTTTGAGAGTAAATACAAGAGCCCTCATTTTAAGACAGCTCTCCAAAGACCAAAACAGACAAGATGCTGAAGGGAAGGTTAAATTCAACAAAATGGTAAAAGGGGTAAACTGTAAACACACTTTCAGAACTGAGTTTTTTTTCCTCTCAGAACCTATAAAAAGTAAAAAACCGCATTTTAGGGGAAGGCAGGAATAGGAAATTCTGTGAAAGGCCATGCTGTGAAGAAGGTACCTGGTTTACAACACCTGCAGTGTTCTCCACTGGGGCCATGTCCAGAGAGGCATGAGACACTCACTTCATCAACTGGCCATGAGCAGCAGCTGAAAAGGCTGGGGGGGGGGGGGGGGAGCTGTGGCCTGGGGACTAGTCTCACCCTAAGTGGGTCCCTCTACCTTCCTGGCACTCATGGAGAACACTGCTGTTATGAACAGACCACAACAAGGAGCTGTAATGCAGGACTCAGTAAAAACTGATGGATTACGTCAAAGAAAGTACACCTGACCATACCTCATCTCAAAAAAGTAAACTTTACAATCTCAAACTTTCAACAGATAAAAACATTGCTTGGAATACACAGTAACAACCGAAAATGCATCCGGATGCAGAACGTGTATTTACCTATATAAGCTCTCTCTTGTTCCCGAGTAAGTCCAGGGGGGATAACTGTAGGCATTCCTGGAATCACTGTCTTTTGTTCCATTGTGTCTTGGTTCCAGCGGCTTCTCTTCCGCTTCTTACTTGGGAAGTCTAAAGGCAGACACAGTCCGTCAGGTCAAATAGAAACCAAGAAAGTTTACCAAGAAGTAGTTCAGGATACCTGTAACATTACACACAACCTCACCAGGCTCTGAAACTGAGACCTTGACCTGAAGTTTAAACGGCCAGAGAACAGGAGACAAACCTGAGAAGTCAGGGACACACAGCCACTACAAGGGGACCTGGATCCAAAAGGTTAACATCTCATATTTATAATTTTTATCCAGAGAAATACCGCGAAGTCTGTAAACAAGGTAACAGATCTTAACACACAGTTTCAGATAGTAAAATAACATGTTGAGAAGATATAGACTACACCATAAATGCATTAAAAACCCCAGGGGAGCCGAGAGCAGCTGAACCACCACAGACAAGTTCACAAAGCAATACTGCTGGCTCCCCCCACCTCCACCTCCCCACCAGTCACCTTCCTAAAGGGCC
Source organism: Equus quagga (assembly GCF_021613505.1). NCBI lineage: Eukaryota > Metazoa > Chordata > Mammalia > Perissodactyla > Equidae > Equus > Equus quagga. The sequence goes on along the minus strand of NC_060283.1, from coordinate 7,376,534 downwards.
ACAATACAACTAAATCTACAGTTACTGAGAAAGCACCATTCTTCCACAAAAATCCCTTTTTTCTTAAGTTCAGCCAAGACCAACATTCAATGTTCCTGGCCAGATGGACACAACGTCTGAACTTCTGGTTGACAGAGAACAGGCGATGCAATAGGAGCAAAATCCTCCTTCCCCGATACATAGGCCGAAACTCCCTACACACTTGGTACACACAAGTCCTTCTACTTCCCAAAGGGAAAGCCCCAGCAATCACGAGGGGGAGGCGGGCCAGACTTCTCTAGGGGAATTGAAAGGAGATTAGGAAAAAATCGGAATTCCCTTCCCCAAAAACGAGCGGCAGAAGATCGGACCGAACCATCCCCTGAAGCCGTCCCCCCCTCCGGTTCTCTGATCTGAAAACCCTGCCTTACTGCAGAGGCAGAGGAGCCACTCTTGGTACTTTCTTCCCCTCCCGACCCCCCTACAACCAGGAAGGGGATGCTCCACGTCATCAGTTGAGCCTTTCACGCCCTGACACGCACCCCCAGCACCCCGTCCACCCACTCGAGCCCCTCCACGAACGGCTGGCGAGGAACAGGGGGACCCCCAGCTCTTAGGCCCGCCAAGCCCGGCAGCCACACTGCGCATGCGCACAGCAAGCCTCCTCCAGCCCCGTACTCCCCTCCCCCCGCGCGCGTGCGCACTCGCGGTCCAAGCCCCAGGCCGCGCGCCCCGTGGCGCCTCCGCCCCGGCCTCCCCGTGCGCGCGCGCGCCCCTGCCGCGTGCAGCCGCCGTCGCGCTACCGCGCGCCCCTCAGCCGGCCGGGCCCGTCCGCGCGACGCCTCTCGCGCTCTTTCGGCCCGACTCACGTCCGCCGCCGCCGGCCGGGCCGTCCTGACGCGGCGGCGGGTACGCGGAGCCCGCGAAGGGCGGCGGCGACGCCGCGGGGAGGAAGGCCGCGCTCAAGGCCCCGGCCGAGCCCGCGGGCAGGAAGGCGACGGCCGGGGCCCAGCAGCCCCGCCCAAGGCCCCGGCTCGAAGCCCCTTTTGGGCCCGGGAAGGGGAGGGAGGGCGGGGGTGCCGAGCTTACCCAGCGGCGTGGCGTTCGCTCCGGTCGCCATGGTGCCCCCGGGGACTGGCACCGGCGGCTCCTTCGCGGCGGCGGCGGCTCCTTCGCGAATCTTCCGGGGGGAGGGGACCCGACTGCGCTGCCGCGGAGCGCGCGGAGCCCGTCCTCTCACGCGGCGGGCGGCGGCGGCGGCGGCGGCGGCGGCGCGAGACGCACAAAGAGGGAGGAGAGAGGGCGCCGCGGGGGCGGGCCGGGGGCGGCGGGGCCGGGGCCGGGATTGGGCCGGGCCGAGGCAAGGGGTCGGAGTCGGCGGCCTCCGATTGGCGGAGTCTTAGCCCTCCTCGGTGCGCGCTGGGATTGGCCGGACCGTTAGGCCAGGCGAGGAAATGGCGGCCGAGCGCGGCGAACGGGGAGGTGTCGAGGCGCGCACTTCGTTTGTTACTGCGCGGATTGAGCTCGGAGTCCGGAGAGGAGAGGAGGGGGTGGGGCCGACTCTGTGACGTCGGGGCCAAGAGCGCTCTCATTGGCTGAAGTTGATGGAGTCAATCAAGCTCAGTTGCGTCGTACTGGCATGGGATTGGCTGTCGCTGGTTGGCTTCTTTTTCTCCACCCCTCCCCCGGAGAGCAGTCTCGCTGGGATTAAGCGAGAGGTCGCGGCGGAAAAGGCCCGGCCGAGCGGGATTGAGGGCGGGGGAGGAGTGGGGCCGGAGCGCGCATGCGTAGGTGGGACAGCGGCGCCCGTTCGCTCCTAGCTTCACCGTCTACCCCCGGTCCCGCACGGAAGCCCTAAGTGACGTCAGTCTTCAGTTCCCATGGTAACCCGGAACCGGGGAGAGGGGGGTGGGGCGGGCGCGCGCCCCTAGAGCGGATCCGTTGACGCCGCAGGTGAAAGGGACTTCCTGTTTTCTTTGAAAAAATAAGAAGTGGGGAAAAAAATGCTGTAAACTTATTGAAAGATTAAAAACGATATGTGAGCCAACGGAAGAACGCATAATCTTAGGTGGAAAACACTATAAAGTTGTCAACCCCAAAATGCGTTCACAGATACAATGCATTTCCATTAGAATCTTAACGGAGTTGGGGGTTGATTAAATCATCTCAAAATCATGTAAAATAACTAGGAAAACCGTGGAGAAACTTGTACACAGGTTGATGAGGGGCTTGCCTTTCCAGATAATACGGGATAAAAAACAGTAAAGAAACAACGCGGTGTTGTAGGAAGGTTTAGTGCAATCGAATAGGGTCCCCAAGTAGGTTCCCCACGTGTAGGTAGAAATAGCACAAAGATGGCATTTTAAGTCAGGAAGGAAAAGGTCTAGCTAATAAATGGTACGGAGTCCTCAATCTAAACAGTAAAACGGACGTGGAATGCGATTCAGGAGACTGTCGGGGTCATGTAGAGGTAGAGGCTTTATGAAGACAAGTGTAAGGGAGGAAAAACTTTTCCTCTACCCTCCTTGGTTCTTTGGCTGGCCTAATAATCATATTAACACAGGACAGATTGATGGGAGAAAAACAAATTTAATTATGCAAGTTGTGAGAATGTGAGACCCAAAGAAGTGACCGAAGCACACAGTTTTTATACTTTTTAGACAAAGAGGCAGCAAATCTGAAGAATTAACGAGACAGAGAAGGCTGGGCTTGGGGTAGTAAACTGTTGTAACAATGTTTATGTAGCCTTCTCCGCCCTGAATTCCCCATCTCTGGTGATAAGGACGTCTCTTCCTCCCGTAGAGGGAGGGTACCTTTCAGATGGGACGTTTATTTCCTGCTTTCAGGGGGACAAAGGAAGGTCAAAGTGTCCTTGCACTGGCTGCTTCTTAAGTAATTTAACTCAAAATAAATCAGTAGGCCAAAGTAGCATATTTGGGGGCGGACTGCCCTGAACCCCGTCACAGGAAATTCAAACCAGAAAGAAAAGGTATACTTGGTTACCAAAGAAACTAAAAGTGTATGATAAAAGTCAACAGACAGGGGCTGGCCCCGTGGCCGAGTGGTTAAGTTCGTGCGCTCCGCTGCAGGCGGCCCAGTGTTTCGTTGGTTCGAATTCTGGGCGCGGACATGGCACTGCTCATCAAACCACGCTGAGGCAGCGTCCCACATGCCACAACTAGAAGAACCCACAACGAAGAATACACAACTATGTACCAGGGGGCTTTGGGGAGAAAAAGGAAAAAATAAAATCTTTAAAAAAAAAAAAAGTCAACAGACAATAATGCATTAGGGAAATGTGCTTGCTGTACATATGATAAAGAGCTAATATCTACTATAATATACAAAGAAGTCTAAAAACTAATTAGAAAAGAGAGAAAAACAATAGAAAATGAGCAAAGACGATGAATATGAAGTCTCAGAACAGCAAATCCAAACAGCCAAAAAATATGAAAGCATACCAACCCCCCAAGAAGAGAAATGCAAATTAAGGTAACAATGAGGACTCTTCATAACCATCAAAATAGCAAAAAACAAATGTGCTGGGCCGGCCCGGTGGTGCAGCGGTTAAGTGTGCAAGTTCCACTTCAGTGGCCCGGGCCAGTTTGGATCCCAGGTGCGGACGTGGCACCACTTGGTGAGCCCTGCTATGGCAGGCATTCCCACATATAAAGTAGAGGGAGATGGGCACCGATGTTAGCTCAGGGCCAGTCTTCCTCAGCAAAAAAGAGGAGGATTGGCAGCAGATGTTAGCTCAGGGCTAATCTTCCTCAAAAAAAACCAAAAATGTGCTAACACCTACTGCTGTGAATTTCTTTTTGGGAAAACATTCTGTTGTCTATTAAAATTGTACCCCTTTCAGGAAAAATTAAAAACCCTTTCGATGTAGCAGTCCCACTCCTGGGACTCTGCCCCAAGGCAAGGCCTGTGATTATATAATATCGTGTGTTCAAGGTCTTCTCCTGCAGTTACTGCAGCTTTGTTTGTCATGGCAAAAACCTGGAAACCGAATTTCCATCAATATATGAATGGTTGAACAAACTGGAATATCCATAACCTGGACTATTAGGCAGCCTTGAAAAGTAGTTAATCCATACCAACATAGAGAGATTTCTGTGCTGTATTATTATTAAATGAGAAAAGAAGCAGAGAAATAGATATTACATGATCTTGTTTTTATAAAACAAAGCCCATATATGTGCATGGGTGTTTGCATATTATTATATGAGTATAGAGAAAGCTATGGAAGGAGACACACATTTTCAGCGAAGACATTGGAGAAGGAAACACATACCTAGAAATTGTCTAATATATTTTAGGAGCCCAACATATTTTTTCAATGTGTTTCATACTTTTTAAAAATGTGTGACATGGTCCCATTTGTATAATATTATATATAACTGTATAGATAGAAAGAAATGCATTGACGGGACAATCACCAAATTTCCAATGGTGGGGGATCTAAGGTAATTTTTACTGTTTTTCCTCCTCTTTCTAATTTTTTCTAATTTTTATACTAAGTTATTTATATAATAAAAATGAAGCTAATATTGTCGACAAGAAAGGAGAAATATAAAAGTTTAAATCATCTGTTTGGAGGAAAAATGAATTTATGCAGTAAATATAACAAATTCTATGAAAGAGGGGAGAAAAGAGTCATTCAATGTTACAGCAGATACTGAGTTGAACAGCTTGGTGGATACGACAGTAAATGAAATTCAGTCCCTGCCTTGCAGAAAATCACAGTGTGGCAAAGGAGAAAGACAAATGCACAAAGAAAAATACACTGTTAATACTAATAATGATACCTCCTTACTAATAACGGGGAAGACTGCAGCTGGGGCTGTCTCAGGGGGCGGCCATTTTCACTGCTTCCTGGTCATTTCAGTTTAATTTTCTCTTTTATCCAGGATTTTCTTGGGAGTCTTTTTTAATTACCAAGTTAAAATATTTTGGTCATCTTTTTATTATTAATTTCTATTTTTGTTAGATTTCTGCAGAATGTGGCCTTAAAAATCTCTGCTCTTTCAAAAAAGTACAATTTTCTTTATGGTTAAATGTATGATCAATTTTTCTAAGTGTTCCAAGGACAAATTAATGGCTAGGAGTTTGCATTTTGGCTAGTCCAGCCTCAGTTCTGAGTTCTTTCACATGGAGTAGCTCATTTCATCCTCACGGCCACCTTTGGAGATGACTACTGTCTCTAAGCTATAGATGAGAAAACTGAGGCATGAAAAGGTTAAGTGACTCCTTCAAGGTCCCACAGTCTCCCAGTACAGTCTGCTGGTCCAAAACTCTTCTGGACAGAGCAGGATTGGAATGCAGACCATGCCACTTTCTGGCTGAGGACCGTTGAGCAAACTTCCCCATTTTGAGGCAAGTTGGAGTCCTGCAGACCAGGGCGAGCCATCCTCCAGCTGGCAGCTTGGGAAGGCATTTAATCTCTCCGTGCCTCAGTTTGTCTGTAGAACACAGATGTCGACCAACACTACTCTCCAGGGTGCTATGCTGATTCAATGAGATGAGAGGGCACAGTTGGCTTTTGTGGGGTGTCTCCTGAGCTGCGGGGGCAAGGATTACGCCACAGATGCTTCCTGATTTTATACAAAGGTGCAGTATCATAAAAAATATCTATCTGGTCTTTGTCCTCAGATCCTGGCCCAGAGCGTCAAAAACCCTAGGGAGTTCCTAAGTGATAGGAGTGTCTTTCATTATTCATGATGAGCCCCTTTGGACTAACCTGAGTTTAGCTAACAGGGTGACTCACTGTCAGCTCTGAGGGCCCTGAGACAGCTTTGGGATGGTGCCTGGTCACCAGAAAACACAGCTCTCAGCCCCACCCCCCACTTCAGGGGCTGGAGATTGCATTCAGTCACATGGCCGGTGATTTAATCAATCATGCCTCTGTAATAAAGCCTCAATAAAAACGCTGAACAACGAGGTTCAGAGAGCTTCCGGGTTGGTGAACATATCAATGTGACAGGAGGGTGACGCAGCCTGCCTCTACAGGGACAGCAGCTCCTGGGCTCAGCAGTCTTTCACACCTTGCTGTCCTATGCATCTCTTCATAGCTGTGCATTTGTATCCTTTATAATAAAATGGTAATCATAACATAGTGCTTTCCTGAGTTGTGTGTGTCATTCTGGCAAATTATGAAACCTGAGTGGGATTGTGGGAAACCCCAAATTTGTAGCCGAATTGGACAGAGGTGTGGGTAGCCTGGAGACCCAGGACTTGTGGCTGAATTCCTTAACCTGTGGGGTCTGCCAACTCAGGGTAGTTTGTGGCAGAACGGAATGGAATTGTGGGATATCCAGTCACTGTGAGAATTAGTGTTGGAATATAAAGAGTAAGAAGCTTCGGTGCCTTCCTGCTAATCCTGGCATTTTCCATTTACCTCTACATCTGATAGTTCAGAAGCCCCAGTTCTCAGGCAAGGCTGAGACGGAGGGTCACCCAGCTAGCTGGGACAGCAGGGAGCCAACCCGTGGCTGGCTGCTCAGCGTCCAGCCTTTAGAGAGCCCAGATGACTCCATTGCCTGAATTAGGAATAATCCTGTCTTCCATGGAGCGAGCACCCAGGGTGCATCAAGTACTTTTCATAATTTGGTTTTCTAATTTTATTTACAGCTTCCTATTGTTACCTATATTAAAGGTAATTTGAACTCGAGGGAGATAGGCAGTGGAATTTGTGGAATTAGATACAAATTAGAAATAGTAGTCTAATAGATAGGTGCAAATCACATATCTAGTAAAGGACTTGTATCCAGACTTTGAAAACTGAACCATAAGAAAACAATCTTTTTTTTTTTTTTGAGGAAGATTAGCCCTGAGCTAACTGCTGCCAATCCTCCTCTTTTTGCTGAGGAAGACTGTCCCTGAGCTAACATCCATGCCCATCTTCCTCTACTTTATATATGGGACGCCTACCACAGCATGGCTTTTGCCAAGTGGTGCCATGTCCGCATCCGGGATCCGAACCAGCGAACCCCAGGCTGCTGGAGCAGAACCTGTGCACTTAACCGCTGCACCACCAGGCCGGCCCCAACAATCCTATTGTTTAAAAGCAAAAGATTTGAACACTTTACCAAAGAATATGTATAGATGGTAAATAAGTACAGGAAAAGATCTCAAGATCATTAGTCATGAAAGAAATGTAAATTAAAATTACTATGCAATACCACTATACACGGATTTGAGCAGCCAACGTTAAACAAGACTGACTAGACCAAGTTTTGGTGAGGATGTGGAGGAACCGGATCCCTCCTCCACTGCTGGTGGGAGTGTAAAATGGTGCAGCTGCTTGGAAAACAGTTGGGTGGTTTCTTAGAAAGTTAACACCTACCACATGACCCAGCGCTTCCACTGCAAGATATTTACCAAGAGAAAGGCGAGTATATTTCCACACAAAGAAGCATACATGAATGTTCACTGCAGCTGTATTTGTAATAGTCCAAAACTGGAAACAGCCCAAATGTCCATCGATAGGTGACTAGCTAAACAAACTGTGGTACGTCCATAAAATGGAATACTACTTGGCAATAAAATGGAATGAGTCCTAATACATGCAACAACAGGGACGAATCTCAAAATAATTATGCTTAAAGAAGTCAGACAAAAAAGGAGTCCATACTGTATGATTCTATTTATAGAGATTCTGGAAAATGCAAGTTCATCTACAGTGACAACGCAGATCCTTGGTGACTTGGGGATGGGGAGGGGAGGTCGAGGAGGAGGGTGTGACTACAGTGGGGCAGAGGAAGCTTTTGGGGTGAGGAGATGTTCGTATCTGGACTGTGGTGATGGTTTCCCGGGGGTATATACATGTCTAAGTCATCAGAGTGCATTTTTAATATATGCAGTTTATTGCATGCCACTTAGACGGTGAGAAAGCCGTTTCTACACAAACACTGATTTCATCATCTCCACTTGATTTCATCACTGAGGAAAGCATTTATCTTGGCTTTCTGTTTTTGTTTTTTAAGCCGTTATAGGGTTTTCATTTTTGAGTGATTACTTTAAAATACTTAACTTACATTTTCTTACATGGTATTTCTTACATACAAAAGGATGTGTGGCACCCTATGTGAGTTTGGAACTGAGTTAAAATTGAACGCCCGCGAACCTACCACCCAACGTCAGAACCAAGATATTACCAACCCTTTGCAAATTCTGGGGTCCTCCTCCCCGCTCAACTCCCCTCACAGGGACCATCATCTTGAATTTTGTGCTTTCTCTCCCCCTGATCTCCCAACAGAGGTTTATCACATGTGCATGTCTCGCCAGACAATAGATGGTTTCATTTTGCTTGTTTTGAGCTTTATAAAATGCTGCCATACTGTGTGTAGTTTTATGCGATTTGCTGTTTTCATTCAGCACCAAGTCTCTGAGGTCCATCTGTGTTGCTGTGTTATGTGAATATGGTATCTCCCAGCCTCCCAGCAGCCCTGCAGGCTGACACAGGATATGGTGCACCCGGAAAACAGAGCTCAGCAGGCTGGCCCGGGCCAGGGGCCCGCTGCAGGGGCTCCCCTTCATCTCAGCACACACATTCCTTTACTTGGAGAGCAGCACTGAGGGCCTGCTGCGTGCCAGGCAGGGACCAGGTGCTGGACACGCCACAGGGAACAAGGCCACATTCTGGTTGTCCCCTTGACCCTCACTTGCCTTGGTGTATAGGCCAGCTCCCAGATATCCTGGGGCACCCATGTCTCCTCACTTACCCACAGAATGGCTTAGAGAGGCTGACCTGACCATCCCAGAAGCTTCCACCTGGGGAGGGCAATCTGACAGTGGCTATCACAAGGACAAACGCAGCCACCTCTGACCCAGCAATGCCACTTCCAGGAATTCATCCTATAGGACACTTGAATATGTACCGTGGCCTTGGCATAAGAATACTGCAGGATCGTTTGTAATATCAAAGTAGTAGGAACAAATTTCCATCAATAGGGATCTAATTGGCTAGTTAATTACCATTAGTTATGGGAAATGCATACAGTGAAATACCACTAGCTATAAAAAAACCAAGAGGGAGGCACTGGTAATGGTCAGCTCTTCAGGGCAGATTTTAAAAGGGTAGGATGAGAACAGTGGAAGGAATACGTTACCATGTGTATAAAAAGGGCAAATAATACCTATGAGACTGCTTAGATATGCATAAACACTTCTGGAGGGTTCCTGAGTAATTGGGATCTCGGGGCTGGTCGTGGGGGGGGGGGGGGTGACTTTCATTGTATCTATTTTGTATTTTTTAAAGTTGTGTACCATGGCCTAGGGCTGCCTGTTAAAAAATAGATAAACATTTCAGCCTTTCAGTACATATCCAGCTTCCTGGCCTTTCTTTGGCTTGTGGCCAGCCTTTGCTGGCGGCAAACATTTTATCAGAGGCTCTGGCTTTTCCCAGACCCCTCTCTTTGGACATTACACGCTGACCCCCAACCCCCCTTTTCAGACCAGGGTGGCAGCCAAGGGCTGGGGCAACCTGCCACAAGGTGGCGCTGTCTGCCGCCTGCTGCTCTGTGGACAGAAGGTCAGTCTTCCCTGGGCACCTGGGGTCCTGGGTCAGGGGCCTCTGCTGAGTGGAGCCCACCTCCCCACCCCTGGCACTCCTCAACTTAATCCTGCACCTCTACCAAGAATCTGGAAATTTGGAAGTTAGGACTCGTATCCCTGTCACCCCCCATTTGACCCATCAAATGCCCTCCAGTGGGTGCAGACAAACACTCAGAACTTGGAAGGTGCCTCTCACCCTTCTCTGGGTCTCACGGAGAACACAGGTGTGCGTGCCCGGTACACAGCAGTGCCCCGTGCAGCGTCTCCTCCCCTGGTCTGACTCCCCATTTCAGCCTCCTGGTCACTAGGATGACTCAGAGCAGTCGGGGATCTGCTGGGGGTGGACAAGGGACAATATGACAACCATGGGATTGCCTGGGTCCCCAGGGTACCAGGGACTAAGCTGCCGCCGGCTCTTCACATAAGCTGCCAACTACCCACCCACTCATCGTTTCATTCATTTATTAAATATTTACCAACGGCCCACCAGGTGTAGAGAAGTCCTCATGCAAACACTTGGCCTGAACATCAGAAGGGAAATGATCGGGCCAAACTCGGCTCACACTCCTCTCCCAGACCCAGGGCCTTCCCTGCTCTCCTGCCCCCAGACCCCCACTCTCTGCAGCCGGATCCTGCCCGTGCCCCCGACCCCTCCTTCAAGGCCAGCTGCCATCCTGCCTCCTCGGCCTCACCTGCCCAAAGGCTGTGGTCAAGAGCCTGGTCCATGCCTGGGGTGCGGAGCTCTCTAAGAGGGAAACGTGGGTGAATGACAGAGCAAAGCACAAGGTAAGCTGTGGGCGGACGGACGTGCCCTCGAGAGGCTGGCTCCAGCAGGGGTCCAGCTTGGTAGTGACCCCTCTGTAAGCCCAGGGCCGGGCACTAGGAGGCCTTCTGGGAATACTTGTTGAACGGACACGGGCTGATCTGCTGAGTCTAATGAAAGATCATGCCTGTATTCAGTAATAGGGCCTGACAGAGTCCACAGAGGCAGCAGGTGGGAGGCAGGGAGGCAGCCCCAGGCCTGGGCAGGGTACACAGGTTGTGGCAGGCTCTCCCTAGGCCAGCAGCCTCCCTGTGGCTGGGTGGAGCAGGCCTTCCACAGGCCGCCTGGTGAGATCCCATATGAGGCAGCGCTGCCCCAGATGAAAGTCCCTTTGTTCAGGGGCCCCCTCATCTGCATGACTCCTTGGGCACAAAAGAGGCCTCGCACTGCAGAGCTGAGGGCTCATCCTGAGCAGGGGAGCGGAGGAAGACAGTGCCCCTGAGAGGCCTGCTGGCACCATGGGCCTCCCCATCACCTCTGCCCAGCTCCCCTTCCATGGTGCATCCACAGCAGCTGGTGCCACAGAGGATGTGCGGGAGGGAGGGAGGGAGGGAGGAAGGAGGAGGGAGGGAGGGAGGTGGAAGGAAGGAGGAAGGAGATGAGGCAGTGGGCTCAGCGCCCCCAGACCCAGAGAGACCAGTGGAATAAAATTAAACCAGCTTTAATATCAATATAGTCTCTCTTTTAAATACCGTGTTCCCCAGGACAAGGCGCAGGGGCAGGCTCTTGGCAGGAAGAGTGGAAAGGAAATGTGGAACAAAATGGAATGGATCCCCTGGGGCCCGCCCTACCCTGCCCAGGGCCCCTGCCACGGGGCACTAGGGACTGGGCTGCCTGTGGGGGAGGGGGAGGCGACAGCAGCTTCCTCTGGTCCAGTTACTGCAGAGGCTTGGGTGGGCTCCCCTCCTCACCCTGCCCTGCCCCCAAACTCTTCTCAGGATCATTTCTGCCCTTTAGACCAGCAGAGCCAGGGCCTGGGCGCCTCTGATCTGGGAGGGGGCCCTTTGCCTAAAAGGGACTGTGGCTAAGGCATGGGGCGCGGCGGGGGAGTGCCCGGCCCGCTCAGTAACTGCTCTGATGGCCCGTGAGAATGTAGAGGTTGCTGTGAGCCTCTGGGTTGTCGGTGGGAATGCTCTCGAGGATGATGTCTCTGAGGGGAGAGAGAGCTGGAGGTGAGCAGGGCGGGAAGACACTGGGTGTGGCCATGCGGCCTCGGGGGGCGGGTGAAGGGGAAGCCGGGCACCCCTCCTACCTGTGGGCCCCAAGCACTCGGAAGATCCTCGTCTTGTCTGTGATCTCCTGGGTCACCTGGGAAGAAAAGGGGCACTGAGGCCACTCCTAAGAGGTGGGGACAACCCGGTGGGGGGCAGCCAGGTTCCTGAGTCCCACTCACCTCATTGGTGTCCAGGCTGCGACCTTGCATCCCGTGGCTCCAGAAGGCCAGCACGCTGTCCTGCAGACACACTAGGAGGGGCCGCGCTGCCATCAGCCCTGCGCCTGCCCTGAGGATGCTGGGTCCCCCAGCCACACCCCAGGCCCAGGGCTGGGCCACAGAGGTCCTCACGGACTGCAGGTAACCAGGATGGCTCTCAAGAGGGGCTTGGAGACCTGCCTCCTTGTCCTGCTGCCAGCCCCTAGCCCCTGGACCATATCACATGCTCCAGGCTGGGGACACCCCCGCCTCCACCTGTGTCCGGCTCACTCACCCACAGTCTCAATGGAGAAGTCGAAGGTCAGCACAGGCGCCAGTGTGGCCGTGGGCTCGCCCAGCAGGTTGACAATCCTTACGCAGCCTGCACAGGGAAAGGGCTGATGGGCGGGGAGGGGGAGGCAGACCCACATGGCTTCCCCCACCCCACCTTCCGCTGCCCCCTGCCGCAACCCCACGGACACTCACGGTCAAAGCAGACTAGGATTGTGTCCCTGTCCACCTGAATCACTTGCTGGGCCGAGCCTGGGAGCCCATCTGCAGGCAGAGAAGGGACACAAGGCCTGGCTGAGCCACCAGCCCTGCTCTGGCCCCAGGAGCAGGACACAGGTGACGGGCTGCAGCCAGCCTTTGGCTACAGGCACATCTCAGCCTCACAACGGCTCGGTAGGGTCAGGATCCCTAATGTCGCTGCCCAGCTGGGGAACCGAGGCTGAGAAGGAAGCGAGCATCCTCGGGCCCTTGGGGAACAGGGAGAGTCCCCAGGAGCCGCGGGAGGATGGAGAAGCAGGCTTCGTGACTCAGTCCTGTGTGACCTCAAATCTCCAAGCCTCAGTTTCCTCCTGTGTAACAAGGGCCTGATGTGGGGCCGTTTGTGAGGATTAAGAGTGAAATCTCATGTGAGACCCCGCTCGGGGCACAGCGTGGGGCCTTCCCTCCTCCATCACCCTCTGCCACTCGCGCTGCAACCCTGAGCGGTCCCCGCATCCAGGGTCCTGCTCCCTCGCTCAGAATGGAGGCCTCCAGCACCTGCCTTGCCCCATTTGGCTCTGTCCCTGCGGCCCCTGCAGTGCTGGTCCGCCTTTCCTCAGCCGCTGAGCTCTCTGGTCTAATGAGCTCTTTTACGGAAGCCCAGCTGAAGGGAGGCTGGGAACTCTGGGCCCCCAAGGTCTCCATGGACCACAGGCTGTGGGGAACTCTCTCTCAAACACACACACCCCCCCATCCCCGCGTGTGCAGCAGCCCAGCCCTCCAGCTCACCAGGTGGGATGAGGACATCCGGCGTCAGGCCCGCCTCCAGGGGCAGGACGTGGAACAGGACGCGGCAGCCAGGCCCCTCGGGGCTCTCAGCCCCCACGCACACCTGCGGGAGCTCCTTCCCATCCAGCACCAGCGGCTCCAGCATCCCTGCTGGGCTGGGCAAGGGGCTGGAGAAGTTCTGGGGGCAGCAGGGGTGCTCAGGTCTCCACGTCCCCTCTCCAGCCCCCTGCCACCCGCCTGAGGGTCCCCTGGCCTCAGCCCCGCCTCCCACCTTGAGCAGCAGGAACTTCTGCAGCGGCTCGTACCACTGCAGCAGGAGCAGGCTGGTGGGCAGGGCGGCCAGCAGGAAGGTGCTGCCTGTGTAGGGGTTCCGCACTGCGAGAGAGGCAAGCCATGGGCACTGGGCATCCCCCGCGCCCCGACCCCTCCCGGCCCCACCCTGCGCAGCCCTTACCCACGCGACACTGCAGGCAGCCCTTGGTGTCAGGAATCTTGGTGGACAGGGCGAAGCGCCTGTAGAAGTGACAACCAGGGCGTGCGTCACGGGCCTTGCCCGCCTTACAGGTGAGAGACTGAGGTTCAGAGAGGCAAAGCAACTTGCCCGGGTAACACAGCTGTGAAGGACACAGGATCCGGAGCTGGTCTCGTGGCTGCGGCACCCACCTCTGCAGCCCGCAGCATCTCTGTCCCGTCCAGGGGTTTGGGGCACAGAATTACCTCTAACTGTGCAACTCTGGGCATGTCACTTAACCTCTGCACACTTCGATTCCCTCATCTGTAGAATGGGGCTAACGGGCGCCCACCTCGGAGGGTCCCGGTGGGGATTACATGAGTTGACACGGGGGAGGGCGTACAGCAGAGCCCGGCACTCACAGAGGGTGTCACCATCCCAAAGGACTACTTTGCACCTATCTCCAGTCCTTGAAATCCCTTTTAGCCGATGGCAGGGTATAAATGAAGGAATGAATGAAGAAACAAGAGCATGGAAGGCCCAGGTCACAGAGGGGCACCCAGGCGCAAGGAGGTCAGGACTCGCAAGGAAAGGCCAGCAGCTGCCCTCTGCTGCCAGTGGGTCGCTCCCATTGGGGCCTGGGGAGAAGTGGAGTCCTTGTCTTGGTTACTAGCTGTTCCCCAGACCCCAGGGGACTTTCTGAGCCTGTTTCTTCCTCTGGGGAACAGAGCCGCATGTCAGCAGCCCTGCCACCTCCCCCTGGTGACCCAGGTCCTGTCTGCGCCCTCTACCAGGATGTGGGCCCCGCTGAGGAAGCCAACGCCTGTCTCTCTCTCTCTCTCTCTTTCTGCCCCTCTGTCCTCTCTCTTCTGTCTCCCCAGTTCCTTCTCCTCTCTTCCCCAACTGGCCTTTGGGTGGGACAGAAGCAAATATTTTTGTATTTGTTTTTATCTCCAAACATTCTGGTTCTCCACTCTTTACATTTGAAGTGTACTCTGTGACTCCGGGGTTTCCCAGACACAGGCCCAATGCTGCCTGTGACAGGCTGGGGCTCTGATGGGCCTGTTTCCTGCAGGTCCTGGGCCAAAGCAGACACTCGCTTGGGGACAGGACTCAGGAAGCCCTGAGGCCACAGAGCTCCAGATGCAGTCCTGGAGTGAGCACGCCGCAGGAAGGGCTGGGCCCCATCTCCCCAGCTGGTGTGGCCACCGGCCTGGCCTCCCCTGCCTGGCCCTCTGGCTGCCACCCGCCACCTGGTCATAACAGTGTCTAAGCTCACAGCCCCCCGCCCCTGAACTCAGCCTCGCCCAGCCAACAGCTGACAGAGGCCCCGCTTGCACATCTCAAACTCAGTGTGACAACACTGAACTCCGCTCCACCCACCGCTGATGACAGCTCCATCCTTCCGCTGCCTAGCCTGAAAACCAAACCTTGGAGTCATCCTTCACTCCTCTTTCTCTTCCATCCACCAATTGTCAGGAAATCCTGCTGGTTCCACTTTCAAAATAAAACCAGAATCCCACTACTTTTCTTCTTCAATGCCACCCCGGTCCAAGCCACCGTCACCTCCCACCTGCTGACTGCACCTGGCTCCTGACAGGTCTCCTGCTTCCACATTCATCTCCTCCAGTCTGTTCTCAACACAGTAGCCAGAGTGACCCATGAAAACCTCAGTCCTTGTCACTTCTGCAGGGGCCCTCAGGCTGCTCTGATTCAAAGCCAAATGCCTAATGTGGCCACAGAGCCCTCACAGATCATCTCCCCCTCACTCCATCCATCTGGCCACGCCAGCCTCCTTCCTTGCTGTTCCTCAAATAGGCCAGGCCCACTCCTGCCTCAGGGCCTTTGCACTGGCTGTGCCCGCCCTCTGGGATGCCCTTCCCCCAGAACTCAATAGGGCTCGCTCCATCACCTGCTCCAAGTCTTTGCTCAAACAGCACCATCTCAGCGAGGTCCTTCCTGACCACCCTGTTTAAAACCGCAAGCCGAGCCCCACCCCTCCTGGCCCTCCTTCTCTTCTCCTTGCTCTTCTTCATGTAGCACTTTCCCCTCTATGCACCACCACAGAATATACTCCTTTTTTGTTGGATTGTTTGTTGTCTGTCTCTCTCGACAAGAAGGTCTGGAGAATGTAAGGGTCACTTTAGTTCACAGACGCATCTCATGCCCCCAGAACACTGCCTGAAACATCCTAGGTGCTGAGTGGGTGTTTGTTGAATGACTGAATGAGGGACTCTACCTTGGATGTCCTGTGCCTCATAAAACACACAACCTACTCTGCTCCTCTGGAGGTCTCCCCATCCCTCCCTCTCCCTTAGACTCACTCCTATCAGTCCCTAACTCCTGTCAATACCACTTCCTCAATCCTGCTCGGGTCTGTCCAGTTGTCACCATCTGGTAGCCTAGTCCCCATCATCTGCCAGCCAGCAGATGCCTCTTGTTTTCATCTGTCCCGAAAAGCCCCTCTCTCCTTCTCCCTAGCTCCAGGAGAGGGCATGTGACCCAGGCCTGGCCCCCGAGCTCCTTGTCCCCTGGCCACCAACACTGGCTCAAGGGTGGGCCTGGACCTCAGCTGGATCAGTGAAGACTGGCCCCAGGACTTCTGTGAGAATTACTTGGAAATACTAGTTCCACAGGGTTGCTCGCTAATAGAAAGCAGGCCTGGGACTGCAGGCAGCCTTCACTGCACAGGAAAGCCGAGTGAGAATGAGGGCGACAAGAGGACAACAGAGCCAGGAGAGGCAGGAAAATTCCTGATGATGCCGTGTAAGCCTGGATCCAGCCGGGCCTGAAGCTAACCCTACTCCTGGACTTTCAGTTACAGGAGCCATGAAATTCCCTTTTGCGCTTAAGCCAGTGAGTGAACCACCTGCAA
Source organism: Equus quagga (assembly GCF_021613505.1). Taxonomy (NCBI): domain Eukaryota; kingdom Metazoa; phylum Chordata; class Mammalia; order Perissodactyla; family Equidae; genus Equus; species Equus quagga. The sequence goes on along the minus strand of NC_060283.1, from coordinate 7,360,162 downwards.
CAGGAAGAATCCTGATGACACACAGAGAGACCCTTCTAAAATGCTCACGGCACTACTACCAGATGAACATAGCCTGAATCCTGGGCCTGGCATCAAAGGAAGGGCTCTGCCACCCGTGTAGCTTCCTCTCAGGCTGCTCCACCCTCCTCCCTCAGGCCAAACACCTGTAACTCCCCAGACCACCTGCAGGCATTCGTGCTTGCTCTTCCCGCTGCCTGGAATGCTATTCCCTAACTCATCTGCTGGAAGACCTCTGTGCACTTTCAAACTCCATGAGCTCGCCTGGCCTCTCTGAGGCCTCCTCCCAGCTCTCCCTCGAGTTCACCTCAGAACCAGGGGCCGAGTGACAAGGACTCATCTGATTCGTCACCTCCACGGCCAGCGTAAGACCTGGCCTGTAACAGCGCTCAGTGCTCAGCACCCGTCTTCCCCACAGCCTCGTGAGCACAGCTCCCACAGCAAAGTACCTGCACGTCCACTGTCTCCCTACCCCCCAACAGGCCTGGGGACAGGGGCAGGGGGCTATTGACTGCACGGACAGATGGGGAAGCTGAGGCTTGGGGAGGCACAGCGACATGTCTAAGATCACAACAGAAATGGGCAAGGCCCTCTTCCACCCGGGCTGTGCCCCCTGCCCCTGCCTCCCGCCCCCGCTCCCCAGTCCCTGACCTGGGGATGATGCGCTGGGTGAGGCGGTTGGTAGGGATGGAGAGAGGCACCTGCTGCTGTAGGCGCCGCTGCTCGAACAGGCCTGGGAGGTCGTGGGCCCAGACATGCGTGGATTTCCCTGCGGGGGAGAGGGGGAGGCTCACGGTGCCGCAGGGGTGGGCGGGTGCAGGCCCCGCCCCACCTGCCCCGACCACTGGTACCTGAGAGCGACAGCAGCACGTTATTCACACAGTAGAGCCAGGCGCAGCGGTGCGAGATCAGCTGGAGGCCACAGAGGGACAGGGCGTCAGCCCCCGAGGTCCCCCGGGGCCCTCTGCCCCCCCACGGCCAGCTCGGCCTCACCTTCTCCAATGTATCCTCATGCAGTTCGTGCAGGTTGAGGGTGTAGATGCCTTCCTCGGCCCCCACCACCAGGAACTGGTCTGCAGGGTTGGGGATGGGGTCAGAGGTCAGTGGCCCAAGCTGGATACTCCCAGGCCCCTGCTTCCATCCCGCCCCTGGCCTACCCCGGGTGACAGGGTGAATCCAGGTGACAGCAGCGTGGATCCGCAGGGGGCAGCCATTGAAGACCTTGGAGAAGCAGGCGCCCATCTGTGGGGAGACGAGGCTGAGGAGGAGGCGTGGGGCAGCGGGCAGGGCTGTGGGCAGCGGGGCTGCGGGGCAGACACTTACGTGCACCTTGGGGGTCGGGGGGAGCCCGTGGCAGGACGATCTCTGGGACAGAGGGAAGGAGTCAGGGCCAAGATGACATCCGCAGCCTCCCACCTCCCCAGCCCCTCGGGAGCACCCCCTCACCTCAGGATCCAACCGGTGCTTCATGGTGGCCCAGGCGGTGGGGAGCACTGGGGGGCTGTCAGGGCCTCGGAGAGGTGGGGGCGGGGTTCCTGCGGGCACAGACCCGCCGTGAATTCCAGCCCAGGACCCCCAACCTGGGCCTGCCGCCTGGTCCCCCAGGCCTGGGACTCACCTGGGGGGCTGGATAGAGGGTCCTCAGCTGGGGGCACAGAGGGGGACGACCCCAAAAATGGGGCCCGCTTGATGGTGCCCATGGCGTCATCGGGGGAGTCCAGCTCCTGGCAGGAGGGTCACAGGGCCCCACCCGGCTGTGAGCAGGTCACCCTGTAACCGTGTCCCACCCCAAGTGTGCCCTCTACAGCACTGCCCCCAGCCCCAGCTCCAGCTTCCTCCCACCCTGTACCTGGAGTTCCAAGGCTGGCCGGATAGTCAGGCTCCTGCAGACGAGGCATGACATGTGACTGGGCCCCAGGACGGGGGCCTCCCCGCTCCTCCAGGCCCAGCCCCTCACCTTTCCTCCAGGGCCTCCTGGACCGACTGCAGCAGGCTCCTGGACAGGCAGGCGAAGGGGTCAGAGGTCAGCCTTTTCTGCTGCCCCCAACCCCTCCCCTGCGCCTTCCCTCTGCCTCACTCACCCACTCAGCTCATCCTTTCCCAGCAGCGTCCACTCCTCCTCCCACTGTGGGGAAAGCAAGTCAGAAAGACCAGGAGAGAGGCAGAGAGACAATGTGAGAGGCAATCAAGAGATTGTGGGAGACAGAGAGGACAGACAGACAGATGGAAAATGAAATGGTAGCAGGCAAGAGATCTGTGAGAGAAAGAGAGACAATGAGAAGCAGAGAGATTGAGAAAAACAGGGACACAGAAACAAAGAGTGAGAGAGAATGAGACTGAGATGGTGGGAGCGAAGAGAGATGCTGATGAGAGACGGTGAGAGAGCAGGGGAACAGTGAGTCAGACAATCAGGGGCGGACGTGGAGACTGAGGCAGAGAGAAACACGTTGAAGGCGGGGGGCTCAGGCGTGTGACAGCCCACTTTTTAGAAAGGCGGGGTCACCCTGCCACCTTCCAGCCAGCTATCCAAAAGAACTTGGCCCAGGAGGGAGCTGCCAGCCTGCCGTGTCCCTGGGAGGGACAGGCCTGCTGGGAGCCCTCCCAGGCCTGAGGGCCAGGCGGTCCCCTCTGCAAGGCTCTGCGACTTCAGACGCTGACCTCCAGCAGCCCCCAGCCCACGCTGCGCGCCACCCCCCGCCCTCAGCCAGCCCCTCACCGGCTCATTGAGGGGGTCCGTTTCCTTCCTGCGTGGGGCGCCGAATTTCACCTGGTGAACTGGGGGGCCCAGATACAGCGGTTGGGGGCCAGAGTCTTAGGACTGACCCCCACACTCACACCAAAGCCACACACACAACCCCCGCACCAAATGCACACGCATCGCCCTCCCACCCCCACACACTCAGCCCCCACCAGCACATGCACACACACAGCCCCCAATCCACGCAACACTGCCCCCGAAATCCACACCCCCACACGAAATCCACACACACGGCTCCACACTAAATCCACACACACGGCCACACACCAAATCCACACACACGGCCCCCACACCAAATCCACACACACGGCCCC
>NC_060283.1:7353495-7357062 GCF_021613505.1 Equus quagga | reverse complement strand
CAAATCCACACACACGGCCCCCACACCAAATCCACACACACGGCCCCACACCAAATCCACACACACGGCCCCACACCAAATCCACACATGGCCCGAGCCAACTCACACTGGATCTCCGAGGGGGTCCTCTCGGCCGGGCCGTGCTGCCCCCGGGAGTGAATGGTGTCTGGAAACATGTCATAAGTCTAGGAAAGAACACAGGGGACCCACACCCAGTGCTTGCTTCACGCAGGCATCCTTTGAGGTGCTTTATTTATACACGTGGATGTGTTTTGTGTTCACAATCAACCCTCTGAAATTATCGTGAGATTAAATGGCACCCTCATTTCACAGCTGAGAAAACCAGCAGAAAGGCAAGTAACTGGCTGAAGGTCACACAGCGAACGGAAGATGGCTGAGCCAGGGTCATGGTCAGCCTGGGCCAACGGCAGGAGCCTATCACGGGGGTACTGGGAGGCAAGAAGATCCCGAAGGGTGGGCTCACCTGCAGGCAAGCTGCCTGGGCTGGAAATAGACAAGTTAAAGGGACCTTGACCTACACACCTCTGCGCTCCTTACAGCAGGTCAGGCCAAGATCCGTTTCCCCAGCTCCCCTCCCTTACCTCCAGGTCACAATCTTCCGGGGAGGGGGTTCCCAGGTGGGGGTCATTGGCCTTGTCCAACAGCTGTGTGAGCAGAGCCCGAGGGAGCTGCTGGGTTGTGAATGGGTGCTGGAGGATCGAGGGGCGCACAGGTTGGTCCCTGGCCACTGCTCCCCAGCACCAAGCCCCCCCACCCCCACCCCCTGCCTCCCACCTGCAGAAGTTTCTCTGCCGTTGGCCTCTTCTTGGGGTTCTTGGTCAAGGCCAGCTTGAGGAAGTGGTGGAAATTCTGGGTCCTAGTAGGCACAAGAGCCCCCCACCCCAGACCCAGGTTAGCCCTCAGGAGGGCATCCTGCCAGCTGCCACCTGCCACCACTGCAGAGGCCCGCCCAGGAAGGAGCCAGTCTGGGGCCGAGGGCAGCTGGCTGGAGCAATACCGCTGTTGCGACATGGCAGCTCGTCCGTCATCACCATCTGCCCTTCTCCCCCGTCCACACCAGGTCCCTCCCGCAGATGAGCTGTGGGGGCCCAGAGAGGGGAGGGCTCCTCCACCCCCAAGGGACCTGGCTGCAAGGGGGCCCCAGCAGGGGGACGTGGGCGCCCACCAGCGAGTCTTGTCTCTCAGCTTGGGTGGCTGGAAGCTGCTCTTGGACATGAGCATCAAGGCCCTGTGGAGAGCACAAGGTCAGGGGTCAAGGGTCAGCAGGACTCTCGGGGTCAGGTGAGGGGCAAGTGTTCAGCTGACCTCATGGGGTGCAGGTGGAACAGAGGGGGCTGCAGCTCGCCCAGCTCAATGGCAGTGATGCCCAGGGCCCAGACGTCACACAGCTCATTGTAGCCACCTTTGCGCTCCACGGCAGCCACCTCTGGGGCCATCCTGGAGGCAGGGTCACAGACGAGATGGCCAGGTACCCCACCTGTGGCCCCGCCCCCCAGCCCGAGGCGCAGCCTCACCAGTATGGAGTCCCGATGAAAGACCTCCTCTTAGCCACAGACGCCGTCAGCTCGCCTGACACCCCAAAGTCAGCTGCAGGGACAAAGAGCTGCCCTCACCCGCCCTCGGGCTGCTCACTCACCCACCTCTAGGGCGCAGGGTGCAGCCGGCAAGGCTCAGACAGCAGGCTGCCTAGGCTGGGTCACAACCGCCACGGGGCCCAGGCAGGGCCAGGCCCCCCTCCCGGGAGAGGTCAACCACCTTCTCTCCCTGACCAAGCGCCTGGTCCCATGTTGGACCAACCACATCCAACCTCTAACAGGAAGGGAGGACTGTTCACTTTCTAAACGGGGAAACTGAGACTCAAGCAGTAAAGTGACTTGCCCACGGACACCCAGCACCTGAGTGCAGGCCCTGCCTCCGGGAACTTCCAGGGAACCCTCACCCTGATTGTGTCCCCGGGGTACTGACCCAGCTTGACATCTCCCTGGAGAGTGAGGAGAAGGTTGGCTCCCTGTGGGAACGGAGGAGAAAGGTCCCGTCTGGCGCCCCTGAGCACCTCCTCTGTCCTCCCAGCATGCCCTCGGCCAGACCCCTACCTTGATGTCTCTGTGGATCTTGCCCTGCGAATGCAAGTGGTGCAGTCCCTGGGGACAGAGAGGAGCCCCTGAGAGCAGCTCCCAGCACCATCCCCTCCCCTGAGCCCCCTCCCAGGACTGGGGCCCCCCACCCACGCGGCTTCCTCCTCCCCTCTCCCCAAACAGGAAGTGACTGAGCCAAGAGGGAAATGGGCTGCTTCCGGCAAAAGGGCTGGGGCCCTTTCCCCCCAGGACCCACCGCCCCTCAGGCCAGCCCCCCCTCCTCCCCCACACACTGGCCAGCTGGGCTCCCTGCCCACAGCTCCCGGGGATTGGGGTGTGAGCACCCTTATGGGCCCAGCTACCTTCAGTGCCTCTCGGCAGACATAGGCAATCTGTCGTTCCTCCAGGGGCCCGGTGGCTGAAATGGAAGGGGTGAGAGCTGGCACGGGGGTCTGGGGGAGATGCTGAGGCCATTCTGTGTGGGGGAAGCAGCAGGCACTGCTAGGCAAAAGGGGTGTTGGCCAATCCTTTCCCAGGATAGTCTAGGATACAGAGCCCAGAGAAGCACAACATTTCTCTCAAGGTCACACAGCCAGTGAGAAGTGGAGAAGGGCCCAAGTCCAGAGCCCCAGCTCTCCCCTCGTGCCCCATGTTGGGGTGGGGGATGGGAAGAAGGCTATGGCCCTCACCGTGGTAAATCTCCTGCAGGGACCCCCCACCGCAGAACTCCATGCAGATCCACAAGCGGTCATTCCTGGAGGAACACAGAGCTGAGGTGGGCACCTGGCAGGGCCCCACGGGGGCTGCCTGAAGGTGGGCAGGCGGTAAAGCAGCCTCACCTGAGGTAGCTGCCAATGTAGGCCACCACGTTGGGGTGCCGACACTCACGCAGGATGGTGATTTCCTGCTGGAGGGAGCTGATGTCGTCCCCTGGGGAGCACAGGGCATCATGGAGGGGCCGCATAGGGGTCGTCCTAACTCAGTGCCCCCATCTGCAAAATGGGCACAGAGCGCCTCCTCCCTCCATGCCGGCCGGGTGCCAGGCGACAGTACCTCCGGGGCCTGCCTCTCGGGGGTCTCGGAAACGTCAACTCGCCGCCCCGCAAACCGCGCCCGCGCGGCGCTCTGCCCGCCCTGCAGCGCAGAGGCCCCGGGCCCGGGCCCTCACCTGGGTCCAGCTTGACTATCTTGACCGCGGCCAGTTCGGACGTGACCGTGTCGCGGGCCTGCAGGGCGGAGGGGGAGAGGGCTGAGGCGGGGCGGGGCGGGTAGCTGGAGCCCGCCGCAGGGCGCCGAGCGGGCACCCTCCGCCGCTCCCCCGCCCGGCCCGGCGCACCTTGTAGACGTCGCCATAGGTCCCGGCCCCAACGCGCTGCAGCAGCTCGAAGCGGTCCCGCGGGTCCTGCAGCGACACGTCCCGCAGCAGCGCCATGGGCCCGGCGCCGGGCGGGCCGGCGGGCGGGCGGGCGCG